>NC_052615.1:35160035-35460035 GCF_016545825.1 Eucalyptus grandis
ACTTGTTCAAGGAAATTCAAGCATTAAGCTAAGGCAACCCAATTCAAAACTCCAAGAAGATGTGTCATGTGTATGGCTTACTTGTTGTCTGCCTTTGTCTTTTCACTTTCTTCCCATGCCTTTATGAATGTCAATTTCTTTTCCTTCTCAACTTTCGCTAGCGCCAGGTCTGCAAAAAGCACAGCACAGAGAATCTGGGTCAATACAGTTGGGAGGAAACTTCATCATGCATCTAGGATCTTTAAAGATAGAAACTCGACGATATAACACAAAGTAGATCTCGAATCATGTTAGAAGTAAGATGATTACAATGGAAATTGAGAAACTCATTCTGTCACTATACAATCATTATGGCGTCCTTATTAGGAACGATATAAAAGAAGTCTGGGTAAGATCAATTCTTTCTAGATGTGCAAGCACTTAGTACTCACCCCTATCGGCTGATCCACGTGAACCTTTATTCTGCGCTGTACCCAGTGCCTCTGTTAATATGTACAAATTACATTGAAGTGAAGACAGAATATTTACTGGATGTATATCCCGAAATAATTGTTCTCGGGCAAGTATTGACGACTGAAGTGCATTACAATGAAGTGAAAAGCCACAGCATTTCTCCAACTGCTAACACATTCTCGACATGGTATTTATACTTCTAAATCCATCCCTCAATGCTAGTTTTAATTTCTGGAGGATGAGAGGAGATTGAGTGATTGGTGTCTTATGCTAAGTTGCAGCTAACGTCATCACTTCAGTAAATGAGAAGTGCTTTACTTATGCTTCATTCGCTTTGTTTTGCGGTCTCCATGTTTTGTGCAAAGCCAATTAACAGAAGGAGGTGTCAATCATTAGCATTACTAGTGTGGTCCAGTACCCTGCACCTAGGACAGACAATAGTCGCTGCAAAAAAAAGGAATTATTCTTGAGGTCTCAGGTCAAGCAACAGATTTGCGTGAAATGATGAGCGTGACTAATCATACGGACACAGTCTTTTTGAAGTCTTCGCCAAATTCACGTGAAGGCAATAAGCGAACTCGGTTGAGATCTATACACGTTATATGTCGAACAATGTCTAGAGCTCAAATGTCAACGCCGACTCCACATGACTGGGTTTAACTCGGCTCTGAACTAAGGGATTCTCTTAGACCGTGTTTTTTCAGACCTCATCATAAAGCAATCTGAAGCAATAGAAGATAAGAACGGGTCATATACACTTCCTTTCACTTCCTATCACCTCAGGAAAGGACCTTATTTTCCTTAGTTATTTGATACTTCCTAAGGGAAAGGGGAAAAAAGACAGAGAGTGGCTATTTTTCCATTCGATTAAACAGAAAAGAATTGGCAGAGACGTATCGTTCTTATTGAAATCCAAAGAATAGAGAAAGCAAAGTGGAGAACCCAATTTTGGAATTGTTAAAACAGAGACCAAGCATAGTGTAACGAAAGTGACCATTTTTAATACGCCAATCACCGAATTCAGCTTTGGGAAAGAATGAACCTGGGATCCAATTCCATCTCTTTACAGATGTGATGACAAAGTACTTTAATCGGCCTCATTGGTGCACTAATGGAGTTCGTGTTTCAAAGTAGGTCCATTAAATATATCACAAGTTTTATATATCATGCCCCTGCTTTAAAGGGGTTTCATGCAAAATAATTCCTGTGCAAAGTTTTGCAAGCAAGCGAGATTCATAATGCAGCCCCCAAAAAGAAAAATACAAAGAAGACAGAGAATATGAATAGTGGTTAGATCAGGACAAATAAATTAAAAATTCAGGGACCTAAATCAAGAACGAACCTAGAGGTGACCCTTGAGCTTGTGACAGCTTTCCTAAGACTAGAAAAGACATTATAATTCACTTCCAGTGGGAAGATCAGATTATTCATAGCCTTTTCTCCGTGATCAGAACCAGAACTAAAAAAGAATAACCAAGAAATGAGCGCAAGATAATTTTATCATTCCATTTGCTGCGAGCGTAAACATGTCGTGCCATCTTACTTACTCATAATGACAGAGCACTATTAACTTTTGGTGACAGTAAGATCGTTATTCTCTCCAGCCAAAGAGACAGAAAAGAAAAGACTGAAACATAAAGGAGGCCGAAGAAGAGAGGTCGATTTACTTGGAGCAGCAACGAGCGCTGTGGACTCATTGCTTTTCTCTTCTGGTGGTGTGACTGTGATCTCTCCCTTCATGCCTTAAACTATCAACTTCTCAGAGCTTTGACTCCAAACCGTTTTTGATGATTTGCGAGTGAATTGGGCCTAACCCCTCTTTTTATAAGTGTAATGGCTTTGTATAGATGGGGTCCATATCTCAGCCTTAGGCTTTTGCCAAAGAAAATAGAAAGCAAGCGAAAACTAGGTCGTTGGTCGGCCGACGTTTTGCTTGACTGTGTTTCTTGACCCTTCTCATATCGAACGAAATGCGTTGGGAATAAAGTTGATGAACAGAAAGGTGAGGTCGCTGTTTCGGCATAAAGAATAAATGCAGTGCAAGGCTGTCCCAAATAAAGAGCTAAGCCCAGAGAAAAGGAAACACAGCAATGCACTCCGATCTGTATTAGAATCACCATCTTCAGTTTGGATATACATACATACATACATACATATATATATTTGCTGTATTACCACTATAGAAACCTCCGAATCACTAATAGAATGAGAATATATAGAGGAGACATCTTTAATGGGCTATATCGTATGTGGATTTGGCCGGACCTACTAAAATTCCCAAGGCGTCGTGGCGCGTCGTGGCGAGATCCCTGAGTTGAGAGTAAAAAAATTTCCAGACTTTTCTCAATTGAGTATAAGTCCCGTGGCTCTTCAATTAACAAAGATGTCGTCACATGTATAATGTTAGACCCGACCCTAAATCAAAAGCTAAAGCGCTGTCCTTGAGACTTGACCTGCGCATTTCAAGTCGGATCGTTACAATCACCGTACTAATTATCTAAAAGAGCTGTGGCGTTGTTGTGGTCCGTCACGTTCCCCTCGAATTCGATGGTAGTTGCCCGTGCATGCATGTTTTATACGTCTCAACGCTCTCGAAGCACCCATATCATGTGTAGAACTCGATGACTTGGTTCCTTTTTCCCCGCTTATTTTGCCCGGAATCGACGAGTTAAATGAGCTAACTTACAATTCGAAGCCGCCTTTTCCGTTTCATATGCGATGGACGATGGAATTTGCGTATGTAGGCATTTAAACGTGAAGAGAACAGATGGTTTTCATGAAGAAAACGACGCTGTCCTATAATATTCTCTGCTGTGCTTGTCCGTTTAAACTTGCAAAGCCCGCGAGAAGAGCGCCAGATTCCTGCATGCATTGCGGCCTGTGCAATGCATCGTAAACATGAGACTTCAATTATCACGTGTACGTGGGAAGTCTTCCTATGCTATATGTTACATCAGTGTTGCTATGTGATCCTAATGTTTGACTGCTAGAGAGAGAATCGAGGACCAGATGAAGATGATTATCAATGAGAAGTATTTGGCCATGTCTGGTCATGGAATTCATAAGCAAACCCTGACCGGAGCACGGTTTAGGCAGCTAAAGAAGGAAAGCGCGACCACAACTCTGGTTCTAGTCTTCTTCTTCTTCCTTTTGGTCGGCGCTCTGGTGTTTGCCGTTTGGATCAAAGTAGTAAGTAGACATGACAGACCTTTGCTTGATGTAACCCATCGTTACATACCGATTTTCGTTGCAATTGAGAGATGATTATTATTCTTTAGCGCAATTTTCCTAGAACTGATGGAAGCCACATTAATTACATTTCATTTTGCATTTCCAGTTTCAATCACTCTTTTCAGGTGCTTATCCAATACCAATCTTCTCAACTTCAAAAGTACCAAAGAAACCAGTATTCCCACTCCAATGCACAAACCATAAACTCGCTCAAACATGTCCAAGAAACTACCCCATCACTCAAAACCTCACCAAGCAACATCAAAACCATGCGTCAACAAGTCAATGCCCGTCATACTTCAAATGGATCCATGAAGATCTGCGGCCATGGAAGGAGACCGGGATCACGAGGGACATGGTCGAGAGAGCACGCAGGACAGCGCATTTCAGGCTCGTGGTCCTCGACGGGAGGGCCTACGTTGAGAAGTACAGGTCGGCGGTACAAACAAGGGATGTGTTCACCTTGTGGGGCATATTGCAACTCCTTAGGCGATACCCTGGAAGATTGCCTGATTTGGAGCTGATGTTTGACTGTGACGATCGGCCGCTTATCCAAATGAAGGACTATCGACGCCCCAAATCAGGACCGCCGCCGCTATTCCGATATTGCGGGGACGGAAAGACGTTGGACATAGTGTTTCCAGATTGGTCTTTTTGGGGATGGTAATTAAATTCAAGTTTCGCTCGCTGTATAAGAACATAGCTACTAACTCTTTACTTCCAAATGAAATCCTTATTAGGAGAATGATGTGGCTTGATACAAATATGTAGGGTGGAGACAAATATTAAACCATGGACACATGTGTTGAAGGACATAGGAGAAGGCAATAAGAGGATTAAGTGGGAAGATAGAGTGCCCTATGCTTATTGGAAAGGGAACCCTGATGTGGCCTCCACCCGAAGAGACCTTCTCAAATGCAATGTCACGGATAAATATGACTGGAATGCCCGCTTATTTAAACAGGTAATACCTTTTGATTTATATGCGAAAGCATAAGAAAAAAAAATCATATGTTTCGTGTCAATTTAGATGAATATCGCATATGAAATTCATTAATTGTATATGAACTTACATGTACTCGGTGCACTTATGGTCTATTAGAACTCTCTAACACATGTTACGAGGATCAAACTCTTATGGCAGGATTGGGGGAAACAATCTAAACGAGGGTACAAGCAATCCAACCTGGAGGACCAGTGTACCCATCGGTATACAGCACAGAGTTGATTAGCTACTTGCACTTGCTTTCCTTGGTAAACAGCGTTCACGAGTAACTGTTCCTGTTGGATTTTGACAGCTATAAGATATACATTGATGGGTGGGCGTGGTCTGTAAGCAAGAAGTACATCCTGGCATGCGATTCTATGACTCTGTTCGTACGTCCAAGTTACTATGATTTCTTCACCAGAGGAATGGTCCCCTTGCAACACTACTGGCCAATTAGGGACAACTCCAAATGCACCTCCCTCAAGTTCGCCGTGGAATGGGGCAACAACCACACCGACGAGGTTTCTCTCTCTTAATTGTCGAGTCCTGTTCATGTGCCAAATTTAGATTATCGACCGACGCCTATTCTTCTCACTTACAAAACAATCGATAATCGAAATTTGTTCAAATTTCCGACTGTTTTGTCTAATTCAAATCCATGTCAGACCGACTCATCTTCAAAACTTCTTATCAACAAACGCATTCGACTGATCTTTTTGTGCCAGGCAAAGACCATCGCAAATGGTGGGAGCCACTTCATATTCAATGAGCTGAAGATGGAGTACGTGTATGACTACATGTACCATGTGCTGAGTGAGTATGGAAGGCTATTGACATACAAGCCAAGAATACCACCAAAGGCAGTAGAGGTATGCTCAGAGACAATGGCGTGCCCATCAAATGGGACATACAGGAGGTTCATGGAGGAGTCCATGGTGATGTCCCCAAGAGGAGGAGCCCCATGCACTCTCCCTCCTCCATTTGACCCTCCTTCGCTCCAAGCCTTCAATGAGAAGGCGGCTCGTTCCACTTGGCAAGTTGAGATGATGGAGAATGACTATTGGCGAGAAGTCAACAGCAAGGACAAAGACAAGAACAAGGACATGAAGAAGCCCCTCCAGGGGAAGAAGAATCCCTTTTAATAGTTTAGCTTTGTTTTGACATTTTCTAGCAGTTGTTTGGCCAGGGGCAGAAAGAAAATGAGGGGCACTTGTTTGAGATTATATAATTAGCCTTTGAGGGTCAGTCATGGTTGGGCTTCTAGTGAAAACTTCCAATGTTTAGATTGTTGGCATGATCTCTCTCTCTCTCTCTCTCTCTCTCTCTCTCTCTCTCTCTCTAGCCAAGTGCTATGACGTATGCACTCTCCTTGAGACTGAGAAAGAATGACGCAATTATTCTTTAAATCCAAATAGCCCACAAAGAACATACAGAAGAAGCAAAATTTGCTGCTCACTGGGATACATAGAAAGATATAATTTCATAAATTAAGGGATCCATTCATTTAGAGAGCTCGCCCTTTGATGATGTCGATGCTCATCTCGCTGGGATCAGTTGCTTGCAACTCCACTTGAATGCCGTCTAATTCTCTCTTGAATCTGTCTTTAGAGCTCGCATATAGCATCTTACTCCTCACTCTTGATGTATCTGGCGACCTGTTCCCCCAACCAAAAGAGCGCAAAACAATTGTTAAAAAGTCACATTTCACAGATATACACTAGTCGATCACTAAGGATAACGTACAAAATAATGGACAAAAGAGACGTGCTGTGGTCATATTCGACATGTACAATATGCCTATGTCAATGTCAAGATTGTCATGACCCTTCATACTATTTGTTATTCTGAATGTCATAATCAGAAAAGTTATGTCTTCATAGTCAAGATGGTACTAAATTTGTACATAATTGGTCATGACAATATCTTAAAGGTATAGCAAGTGGGAACAAGAGCTAGTTGTACACAAACATGCAATATGACACGAGCACAAGCTTGGAATTGGAAAGCTTCCCGTTACCAGGCAATGAAGAAGATCTTGCTCTTTTGACAGTTCTCGTCGGTGATGAAGTCGAAGTCGAAAACAGCGTATCGGCACTCATTGGCGGGCATACATGCGGTGAAATCGTCATAGGTTTCTTCAGGACTCCCGACCTTCTCCACGCTGACTTGTTGGATCTTCTCATCAATCTTGAACACAATGAACCGGTGGTTCCTCTTTGCTTTTAGCTCCAAGAACTTCAGTTTGCACTCGTCATTCACTGCCATTCCGGACGCCGAATTCGCCTGCAAATTTTCGTCTCACTTACTTGCGAAAATCAAAGGTTTATACAAATCTCTTCTCTGTTTGTAGGATGATGACATAGATGGGCCAAACGAATAAAAGTTTCTGCATGCATGTGAACCAATTGTTCTTCACCAATGAACATTTTGACAGGCTCTATATGCGCAATAACTTTCACATGACGAGAAATTGTTATCTTCAAGCGCTGGCGCACTCGGGTACGCTGATGAATCAAATGAAACAAACCGTGTTTCTTGCAAAGCGCAGCTAAAAATCTCGTCCATACAATGTCCTAGTTTTTCCACCTATCGATATTCGCCGAACCATGCTCTCAGGTAAAACCACGAGCATCTACGAGCATCTACATCAGCCAAATTTCAAATTCGATCCGCCATTGTCTCCCCATATATGGAATAATGAACACATTGATACCAATCACTGGATTTCCGGCCTCTATATGAAGAAGCGACTCCTCGAAACCAAGAAAACCAAAAAAGGGTGGGCCTCGTGAGGGACATACCATTTTGTGCACCAAACAAGAGAGAGAAGTCCTCAGCTGGGAAGATGAAAGCAATAGAGGGTAAAATATATCAAGAACGAGATCAGATCCAACCCTAGGAGGAGGAGGAGGAGGAGGAGAACGAGAGACCCTGATTTTGGAGATGGAATTGAGCAAGGCCCTGAGTTTTGAGGAAGGAAGAAAGAGATTCTAGAGGAGAGATTTTCTTGGGACAAAGCAAGGGTTGCTATTCATTTCGGCCTCCATAACCAACCATTGGCCTCGGTCATCACATTCACTTGTTTGATGTTGCCACGTTGTTTATTTAATTATTTTTTTTTAATTTTTGCAATTGCGTTAATTTATTTTTAGCCAATAAAATTATTCAGGGGATTTTTGGCTTTTCTTAAATTTGGAGTATGATTGGTCACGCCTCTGCCTCTTCCTTTTAGGCTGTGTCCATGCTTATTATGATTTCCCAGTTCTAATTCTTTCTCCACAAACTTCGGTAGTTCGTTAGATTTAAGCATCACGATTATCCAATCTCCAGCTCTGCATTAATGAACATGTGCGGGTTAAGTAAAGAAAGGTTTTTATCTGCCTAAATCAAGAGTGGAATTTCTATTCTGTAACATAATCTTAATCGTTACAGTAACATGAAAAGTACTAGAAGTGAGTGGTTTCATATTCCGTATAGGTTATATCTGGAACTTGGAACTTACCCGTTAGAACATATTCATCATTTTTTGGAGCTTGAAAGCTACCTTCCATACTCTAGAACCTAGAATTTACCATGTCACAAGTTTCACAATCGATTCCAAGTTCCATATGTATTATTAATTGAACGATTGTAGTGAATCAAAACATTTAATAGTCATCACTTGCTGTTAGAATTCACTGACCATAACTTATATTTAAACACATAAAAATAATTAACATTAATAAAGTAAAAGTCTCGGTCATAAAATGAAAGTTCAGACTAATGTTTCTAGATTATACACTCATAATCAAATAAAGATCACACAAAGACATAAATCAAGAAAACCATTAAAACTTGTTCTAGGTTTTAGGTTATAAGTTCCAGGTTCATCCAATTAAGAATCTAGAATCTACTCGTCGAAACAGATTCTTCATTTTTTGTAACCTAAAACCTACCTTGCATACCTTGGAACTTAGAACCTATAAATTCTCATCAGTTCGATTCTCAAACTCCTGCTCACCCCTAAAAAGCATAGTGGATTTTCTTTTTCCATAAGTACAAAGTCATGCATAATCTGAGTTGCAATGGATGATGTAGATGTTCACATGACACGTCAAAATTACTAATCCATCCACCATAATTAATCTCTAATACTAGGAATTCGATGTCAAGCTGCAAGCTTCTTTAAGTGCTTCTGGCTAGATCTTAGCCTATGAAAGAGTTGACATGATCACAGGGTTTGCCACCTTGCTTAGCCCACCTGGGCTTGCTCGATTCAACAAGGCTCTGGGCTCCGCTCAAGCCGAGCACAAATTGGATAGATCTATACAAGCAATTTTCCTCTTGAGCCCAACTCTATCTAACCCACTACCTTCAGTAAACAAAAAACATTTTTTTAAGTCAGGGAAAGGCCCGAACAAGGACTTTGAAGCTTGGTATCTAGCTCGGGTCGCCCAAACTCGATCACTTGTCAAAGTCCCTGCACGAGGAAGAGTGTTTAAACATTAGAATATCAAATGACCGGTGGACTTGGTGGATTCCCATTAGTGGTGAGCAGGAGTTTGCATTTGAGATATGTCTAGTCTTCGACGACCCAGCTTTATGCCGGACAAAACAATGTTAGTTGCATAGCTTGGCATTACTTAATCAATTCCCACCACAGCCAGCTCACTGTGGTCCTAACCATCAGCTTCCTTTTATATACAAGCATTTGTTTGAAGAAAAAGACTCCCCCGAGAGAAATAATTCTTACCCAGTTGCATTTGACTTCCTCAACATCACTTGACAGCTTTCTCGATGAGTGACGTCCAGCGCAATTTTAGTACCCGGTCGCAATCGCCATTACAAAATAGGAGGGGAGACCCAAAACCTCAGCTCAAACCTAACCGGGATACTTAAAAGGCAATTTAAACCCGGAGTCAAGTTCAGCAGGCAATCGGTTGCTTGATTGGCACTTTGCAGCCTCTCATCTTAATAAAACAAACCTAATCATTATAAAATAAGATAAAAATTAAAGTTCTTGATATACCCATTTATTGTTTTACCGTGTTTATAGCAATTTATTAAAAAAAAATCCGGTAGTATATTCAGGGTAGAGAAAGGAAGTAACAGGAGCATGGAGTTTAGGAGAATATCCTATGCTATAAAACTGCATATTCTTGAGTAACTGAGCTTTCCACCGGTCATGTCTCGCTAAAGGACTGGTCGGCGTGTTTTCTCACAGCTCATAATTTTTCTCTATAGATAACATAAACAAATCGATTCCATGGCTGATGATTTAAGCTGATGGCGTGAGCTCCACTGTAGGGGGGGCGATTTTTTTAAGCTGACAGGACGACTCTACCGGTCGAGAAAGTGACCTTATTTTTTTTCGTGTGGGTAGATTCCTAAAGAGTTTAGTGGCTGTCAAAAAAAAAAAAAGTTGCTCCTGCAAAAGATTATCAATCACTTGATTTCCGGTAATTTGTTGGTATCTTATCGATGCTTCAAAAAATTATCAACTATTTGTTACTGTTTGCACATAACCAACTTTTCTTCTTCTGTTTTTACTGGCATTTATTTATATTTCTTACGAATAGTTTAAATTTATCAACTTTTATGTGAAGCTACCGATCTTTACCCAAGTGATTTACAACCCACTGGATTTTCAATCTTCATTTGAGCTACTTATTAAAGTTTGTTTGACATTTTTATCCATTAACAACTCTACTTTAAGTTGCTTACTGATTTTCCTACTGGGTTACAAATTTTTATTTTGTCTAACATACCAACTCGTTACATTTACCAACCATTCTTTGAAAACTATCTACCTTAATTTGAGTGATTATCAATTTTATTTTTTTAACACTTACTGACGCTTATTAAACATAAGACAGAAAATCCGTATTTTTAATAGCAAAACCATAAAATTCTGCATTCTGGATTATTTCTCTCTTTCAGACAAACCCTCACCGCCCAGGGAGGTCGCTTTAATATAATATCTCATCGTATGGGGAAAAATATTGTACAGACTTTAGACTTTGGGGTGCCACGCTAAAGTATCCTTTAAATATAAACATTTTTATAAGTGCGTTTTGACCATGTCAAAGAAAGATAGAAGGTATCCCACGACAATCCAAGCGTCAAGAGAGACAACTTTCTGGTCTTTGATTATAATATATTCTCTTTGAATCGTTCAGTTGGTACCTTCAAGAAATGAACATAGTTGTGCCCTTAATACGAGATATTCATTTGAATAATAAGTGAAATAACCGGGATAATTATCAAAAAAGTTATCAACCTATTATATGTATATCAATTTAATTCTAATTTTTCAATTTGATGATTTAGTTTAAAATCTTTTGAAGATTTGTCAATGGAGCAATTTTGATCAATTTTGTCCACTAATCACTAACGTGAACACTAGCTATGTCACATAACTATTTTATGTAATACAGCTGGTGCTAATGTTTTTTTTTTCTTATAAAATTTTATTATTTTTTTCTTTCCAACTGTGGTAAAATTATTTACCAACAAACGATTTTTTTTTATTACAATGAAGATAAACCCCTCTAAAATCTCTTGTAAAATGATTAAATAAAATTTTAATATTAAATCAACGTGAGATTGAGATATACCATGCTTGCCAGTAAACTATTCTTTAAAAATTAATACAAGATGAGCTGTGCCCGCAGTATAAATATCCTTCCCTGCATTAGTAGAGATATTTATATTATTTAACGAAGAAATCATATTAGCTGTCGTAACCTGTGCAAATAGAATAGAATCTATGTTCTTCTCGTGTTTTGAGGACCCTCGCAATAGTTTCCGTCTGAAAAAACACGTCTCACCTTTTGTGAATTATAGAATATATAACATGAGTGAACGTGTATACCAATCTGTGGGCAAGTTTTTTTTTTTTTTTTATCAATTTTATCATTCCAGCTCCTCTACAATATATAAAGCGAAAGATGACGATGACGACCTATGTTTTTTTGTTCGTCTTGGTCAGATCTCACTGGAACATGCTTAGAAACCCTAATGGCTTTGTTGAGAGATAAACACTTTCTTTGTTTTTTGTTTTTTTTTTTTTGGGGGTAGAAGATAAGCACTCTTTGATTAGAAATATTGCCACGAGGTTCACGCCAACCGACGACGGCCATCCTCTACAAGAGGCAATGTCGGCACGTTTGCTTTTTGACGTCACAAATCTTGCTTCTTGAAATATTAACGTTGACGAGATTAGACTGTTCATATCTCGCGAGCATCGGTCTGTGTGCTCGGAGAATCCTGGACACCTCATTATCAGTGAAAACAAAGGGGATCAAAATTCTTACTAAATCCCACTACATCTTTCGTCACGTGCTTCCCTCACTTGTGAAGATGATATATTAGCAGTTTTTTTTAACACGCGGTTCACGATCTAATGCGGATCACTTCATACAACATTCTTTATTAGTGAGACAAGTGCTTTGGAAACCCTAAAATCTATTACGAAAATGTAATTGAGTTTTAAAATTTATAAAAAGTGTAATCAAATTTTAAAACTTACTAAATTAATCTAATTGAGTCTTTCCATTAATTCCGTCCAACTTGGCTAGCGAAAAACACTAACGTGGTTTTTTTCTTTCTATTTATGTGACGATGGTGTGATTAAAACAACATTGTTGGTCCAAATCTTATATTTAATGCAAATTTTATTTAAAATAAATAAATAAAATTTAAATTAAAGTCATGTCATCGCCACATAAAATAAAGAAAAAAAAAAATTCTATCAACATTTTTCGTTAAATAAGTTTTGATAGAATTAACGGAATAACTCGATTATACTAATTTGATAAGTTTTAAGATTTCATCACTTTTTGTAAGTGTACTTTTCCAAGAGGTTTTAGTGCAATGATTTTTCGGGATTTTTTAGTGCACTTATCACATCTTTATAGAGACTAAACAAAGGCAATGGGGACACGTAACATGTCCTGTGGCATTAAAGCTTTGGTAATGTGGGTTTAATGAAGGTAAAGTTCTTTCTGTGTTCTGCGACTCTATGTACAGCGGTGGAGGACGGAAGAGTACAGAACAATACGCATGCGACAAATGATTGGAGTGTAAATAATACAATTTGTCGAACGTTTTAGGACCACAGAACGATCCGAGGAATGGGCTCCACACGTTCATTCACTTGATGCCTCGCTTGGAATTTATCTGAGCTGAAAGTTACAAAGTCCCACGTGCCGTAATGATTTCAACGTGTTGCTTTCTTGCTACGCAAATAAAAGTTTATATGTTAACAATATGAATTTTATTAATACACACACATATATAGATATTTCTTGAAGAAAAGTCGAACCTTAATGAGACTCACCACCAACTCATCCATCCCAATTATTATTTGTCTTTTGTATGGTAATATATGTTCGCACTCTTATCTTTTGGGATTTAAATTCCAGTGGCGGAAGTTCTTCTATTTGAATTATCATAAAGGTGAGTTGAGATAAATTTGAAGAGAATAGGTGTATTAATTTAATTTAATGTGCAATAGTGTCCATAAATTTATAATTTATTCGATATAGTCCGTGAACTATTTAAAACGTTTAATCAGTCCTTAAATTATATGAAAATGTTTAATGTTGTATTTCTGTGAATTCAAGTTAACGGATTCTACCGATATAACTTTTAATCCATTAAGTCTAAAGAATAGACATAAAAAAAAAATTACTCATGAATTATTCAAGTAAATATTCATCTCAAATTATGATATATGATCCACATCATCAAATACTGATGGACAAATAAACACCCAAATTCTCTATTTCCCTTCTTAAAGTAGGTACATAAAGGATCAACATGCTAACTTATCATTTTTTTTACCCCAACTCAGCATATAATAATTTTTGTCATCAAATAATGTCTGATTTGTCATTTGAATAAATGGAATGATTATTTTGAATATTTACTAATAGTTTAAGGGCCACTTGTTACATTTCCTGTCAATAATAATACAACAACTGAAAGCTTTTCGACCCTATAATGTCTAGACTATCCGTGGAATGGGGACAATACATTCATTGATGGACCCTCGCTTACGGTCAACGCCACGTGCAATTTATAAATTGGACCGTCATTGTATGTTTGATATGGCTTTTAATGCTTGACTTTTTCTTCAAAATTTTAGAGCTGAAATCAAATTAAAATTTAGTCCAATTTTTCGACACCTAAATTTTAAAAAATTAGTGCATTTCAACAATGAATTAGATGTACATATTATTTACCAGTAAACTATATATATATAGACACACACACATACATATACATATTTTAAAATGAAGATAAATTGAGCTGTACCCACAACATTGGTATTCTCCCTGCATAAATGAAGAGATCAATGCCAATTAAGAAAGCAATCTTATTAGCCGCCATAACTTGTTCAATTAGATGATAGAATCTATCTTCTTCTTCGGTTTTGAAGACCATCGCAATAGCTTCTGTTTGATAAACACGTATTTTCTTTCATGAATTATAGAACATATAAGATGAGCAAACGTGTTTAGCAAATCTGATATGATCGAAAGATGACAATGCTGACCTATGTTTTTGGTTCTTCGGGGTCAACCCCAGAGGAACATGCTTAGAAACCCTGATGGTTTTATTAAGAGCTAAGCATTCCTTGATTGAAAATATGCAGTGAGGCTCACGCCAATGACGATCCTCCCCTTCGAGATTCAAATTTGGCATGTTTACTTCGAAATATAATTAGGGTTCTGAGACGAAAACAAAATTACTGATTTTTGGGTAGTAGAAATCTCGCTTTTGAGATCCCACTAGTAAATGTATTACATTCCACAATTAAGCATGTCTATACTTAAAATATACTATCCAAATTTTGTAAGAAATAGTCACATGGTCGAAAAGGTCGGGACATCTTATTATAAGTGGAAATAAAGAGTAATGGGATTATAAATAATCTTCTCGTATCTTTCCACATATGCCCGCTTTCTAACACGCGGCTCACGCTTTCACGCGGATCCCCGCGATATTCTACATTCCGTTTGCCGATTAAACAAGAAGCAGTGGGGAGTGGGGACACCCTTGCAGGTAGTGATCATGTCTTCTGGTGCTAAAAGCTCTGATAAATGGGATTTAATTAAGAAAAATATATGTCCGTCCTTCTTGGACTTTTATGCAGGTGGTGGGCGGTGGTTGATAGGCGCTCGAAACGTGCGAAACGGGTGAGCAACAGTACAATTTCTGAACGCGTTTCCCGACTACAGAACGATCGAACCGGCCGTGGAATGGGGCTTCACGCGGGCATTGACTCGACGACGCCTCGCCTGGGGTCGATGCCAAAATGCAATTTGTCTAGAAGGGATAAGTTTTGAAGTCCTACGTGTCGTTATGATTTCGACGTGATGCTTTCTTGCTAAGCAAATGGAAGGTCATGTCAACGATGTGATTTTTACCGATATTTTTATTTTCTTCAAGAGAAAAGTTGAATCCCAATGAGACCCACCACCCACTCATCCATCCCAATTATTATCTGCTTCTTGTATGGTAATATATGTTTGCATTGCTATCTTTTGTGATTAAATTCTAGTGGAGGAAGTTTCTTTTATTTGAATTATTATATAAATAAATTGAGATAAATTTGGAGAGAAGAGGCATTACTTTGGTCCGATGTGTAATATCGCCCATAAATTTTTAATTTTTCGATATAATTCCTGAATTATTGACAAATATTCAATCTAGTCCCAGATTAGCGGAGTACTTCGAATTCATTAAGATATCATTTCAATTCCAATTCGTTAAGATATAATTCCATGTCATCACATATCCAAGGACATGTTAAACGCATTAATTTTATGTTTCTATCTTTTAAATAGATGGATAAAAAGATAGACATATTATATCATAAGTTTAACACTCCAAACTCAGAATCTAAAATCCAAGTTATCAAATAATGTCTAATTTGTTAATTAATTGAATGAAATGATTATATCAAACATCTATCAATAAATTAGAAAATCATTTCCATCATTTTTTCCAAAGTAGAAGTACATAATCGAAAGTTTTTCAGGCCCTAAATGTACGAACCATCTGTGGAATGGGAGTCCCATGCATTCATTGATTGACCCTCACTTATGTTCAATGCCGAATGCAATTTATCTGAGAAAAGTAGTAAAGTCACATCGACTGTAGAGGAAAAAAGAATACAATATTAGGATTAAAAAACGATATTAGCAATATTTTTTTTCAAGAAAGGCCGAATCCTTATGAGACACGTCACCCAACTCATCCATTCTAAATACTATTGCTTTTCTTGCATGCTAATAAATCTTTGCATTCTTGTCTTTTGTGATTTAAATTCCAGTGGTGGAAGTTCTTTTATTTGAATTATTATATAGATGAATTGATATAAATTTGAAGAGAAGAGGCGTTACTTTGGTCAAATATTTAGATATTATTTGTGAACTTCTAATTTATTCAATAAAGTCCTTGAATTATTGGTAATTATTCAATTAAGTCATTAAATTATATGAAAACACTTAATATTGTTCTTCCATAAATTCACGTTAACGGACTCTACTGATGCAGCTTCCAACTCGTTAAGTTTAAACTGTGGACCACAAAAAAAAGAAGAAGTAACACGTGGATTATTCAAATAAAATATTTATCCCAAATCAAAATATATAGTCCACATCATCAAATATCAATGGACATTTTTCAAAAGTAGATGAATAAAAGATGGATATGTTGACTCATCATTTTTAATACTTTAACTTAGCATATAATCTATGTCCTTAAATAACGTCTAATTAGTTGTTTGAATAAATTGAATGATTATATTGAACATGTACCAATAATTTAAGGGTTATTTGTGTAAATTACCCTAAGCAATAGCGCAAACAACTGAAAAATGTTCGACTCCACGATGTGCAAAACTGACCCCACGCGATCGTTGATTGACCTGACCCTCCTTTATGGTAAATGCCAAATGCAGTTTTCCCGAGAAGAGTTAGAAACTGGACCCCATTGTACGTTTGATATGGCTTTCTTTTAGTGCACGGCTTTCTTTTTCGGACTTTTAGAGCTGAAATCGAATTAGAATTTAGCCCAATTTCTCGACACCTAAATTTAGAAATATATATTAAAAAAAAGTACTTAAGATCGACATGATGTTCCTTGCTCCGGAATTTTTTTTAAAAAAAAGGCTCTCGATTTTCACAGAATAGTCTTTTTGACTGCGTAAAAGCTATTAAATAATTTACTATAGTGTTGGTAATTTATTATAATTTTCTTTGGTAGAAATGATCGAAGTGAGAAAATAATTAAAAAAAACAGCTGGGAAGAAAAATCCCCCAAATAATTGATGGCTTGGGCGCGTTTCGTGAAGAAACTACGGTTGAATACGTAAACGGGAATCGCCGCATTAGAAAAACAACACGCAGAAGAAGCCAAAGAAGCGACAAAAAGACGACTTCCTTCCTTCTTCTTCCTCCTCCTCCTCATCCTCGTCCTCCTCCACCATTCAAAGGCTCGTTTTCGACGACTCTGCTCTCTCTCTCTCTCTCTCTCTCTCTACCCTCCTTCTGCGAACCATCGCGGATACGTTTTCGAGGCACGACTCTGTTATAAGTATGCGGAGGAGCCGGTCACGCTTTGCAAACATCGCGGGCTTTGCTTGTTTCCGCTCTCCAGAGCTCGAGTTTTCTCACTTGTCAAGCTCTTAAACCTCGAGAAAAGGTCAGTTTCCGTTTGTTCATTGGAGATTTTCATTTGGGTCCTCTTCGGTTGCTCGGTGCGTGCCGGAAGTCGGCTTGTGTCCATCTGGGTCTTCTCCTGATGATCGTTTCATGACGTGCGAGATCGACTTCTTTCGAAAAGTTGGAGCTTTTGTGCTTTCTTCTTGCTTTGTTCGGAGTAATTCGCGGGATTTGTGATCGTTTCCGCGGATAAAAATCTCTCCTTTTATCTGGCTTTTCGGGTGCTTAGTTCATGCTTGTCTGGATTTTAAAAAGGAAGAGACTTTGTAGATCGTAAGCATCGTTGACCTCATCTTTTCCGAGGAAATTTGTTGTGGAAGCAATTTTTTTTTGTCGGATACAAGGAAGCGGTGTCTTTGCTCTGTTTTAGTTATAGCTGAAATTCTGGTGAATATACGGTGATAAAGTTCATGCTCTGTTTTTTCTTTTCTTCAGAGCAAACTGAGGGCAGAATTTGTAAAACTAATTCGTGGGCTGATTGAAGATACCAAATATTCTTATTGCCTTTCCTTTTCGGTTCCCCAGAAAGATCATGGGAGGAACTTGGATGCTTGATGAGTGTCGGAATCTGAAATGAATATGCTCTTCTTCCCCTCGTTCAAATACTTAGCAAAACATACGCCTTTTCGATCTTTGACTTTATCTGTCCCCTTTTTTTGATTTTTCATGGTGGCGTCTCGTTCATGGCTGTTGAGACTCTAGATGTTTTAGTTTGGATTCGACAAGTAAAAAGCAAAGTTTGAAAGGAGAATCAAGCCATAACCATATGGAGCAAATTCATATTGCATTTTCTTTCTGATAGGATATTTATGACTTTTCCTGTACTTTCCTCTATATGTTCGATTGAAAACTTTGGCTTTCTGTGCATCACATGCCTGCCTATTAAGTTGCTGTACTCTTCTTTCTGTCGCATTTTTTATTCACTAATAGAGAAGATATTCTGTTTATCTCACCAATTGACGGAATCTTTTTGTATTAAGTTGCTTTGATGAGAGGAGTTAACAAGGTTTGTGAGGCATCTGAAGTGAACGTCATGATCTTTGTTGGCTGATTGATTTACCGCTTGTTTATGAACAATGCTTCTTTCAACTCTTTCCTTCGATGTCCTTTTTTTTTTTTTTCACTCTGTATCTTTTCCGCAATTTTATTCTCATTTTTATGGCCATCATTTTTGACTGGTTTTTTAATCCCTTGCAGGTATAAGTTGCATTTGAAATTTTCTGCTAGCTGCAGTAAGTGGTTCTTGCTTCAATCGAGTTGTCAGTTTGCTAGATCCCATGAGTAGTCTCAGGCTTGGCGTGGAGGTAGTGAGTGCGCATGATCTTGTTCC
The DNA here is from genome assembly GCF_016545825.1 of Eucalyptus grandis. Taxonomy (NCBI): domain Eukaryota; kingdom Viridiplantae; phylum Streptophyta; class Magnoliopsida; order Myrtales; family Myrtaceae; genus Eucalyptus; species Eucalyptus grandis. The sequence goes on from NC_052615.1 coordinate 35,178,754, forward strand.
CAAAGATGGGCAAGATTCTTCCGGTGTTTATGTGGAGCTCCAATTTGAGGGTCAAAAATTTCGCACCTCTTTGAAAGAGAGAGATCTTAGTCCAGTCTGGAATGAAAACTTCTACTTCAACGTCACCAACCCTAGCAACCTCCGCGACCTTACCCTTGATGCCTATGTCTACAGCCACAATAAAGCCACCGACAAGAAGTCCTTCCTTGGAAAAGTTTCCCTTACTGGGTCATCATTCGTGCCACTCTCGGATGCTGTCGTCCTCCATTACCCCCTCGAAAAACAAAGAATTTGGTCACGGGTGAAGGGAGAGCTTGGCTTGAAAGTTTTCGTAACAGATGATTCTTACATGAGCTCCTCAAATCCACGGCATACAACGCAGTCTACCATGAATGTCGACCCACTTTCAGCTGAATCAATTCCAAATACCTCCTCCAATGAAAGAGGCGAGTCAAGGCGTACTTTCCGTCACCTTCCAAACTCAGACCGCCGAAAACAAAATGACAATACATTTGCAGCAGGTCCCCCGCCAAAACCAAACGTGGGGTCTTATGAGATGAGATCCGGACCACGGCCTCCAAATATAGTCAACACTTATGCTGGCTCAATGCCTATGCAACCAGGGGAGTATTCTGTGAAAGAAACAAGCCCCTATCTTGGCGGTGGCCGAATTGTTGGAGGGCGAGTAATACCTTCTGACAGGCCGAACAGTACCTATGACCTTGTTGAAAAGATGCAATACCTGTTTGTTCGAGTCGTAAAAGCCCGTGATCTTCCTGCTAAGGATGTAACAGGAAGCCTTGATCCGTATGTGGAAGTTAGAGTGGGGAACTATAAAGGAACTACAAAGTATTTTGAAAGGAAGCAAAACCCAGAGTGGAATGAGGTGTTTGCGTTTGCAAAGGACCAGTTACAGACATCTGTGCTCGAGGTTGTGGTCATGGACAAAGATCTTGTAATGGATGACTTTGTGGGTTTAGTTCGCTTGGATACTTACGAGATTCCCACTAGAGTTCCACCTGACAGCCCGTTAGCTCCTGAATGGTATAGGCTTGAAGATGAGAATGGGGAGAAGATAAGAAAAGGGGAACTGATGCTCGCTGTTTGGTATGGCACACAGGCAGATGAAGCTTTTCCTGAAGCTTGGCACTCAGATGCTTCTGCTGCAACTGATCCAACTCCAGGTATCTATGGCCATACTCGTGGCAAGGTCTACCACTCGCCTAAATTGTGGTATGTACGTGTTTTCATAATTGAGGCACAAGACCTGCTAGTGTCGGACAAGGGCCGCTTCCCTGATGCATATGTTAGGGTGCAGATAGGTAATCAGGTGTTCAAGACAAAACCAGTTCAGGCTCGGACTATGAATCCCGTGTGGAGAGAGGAAATGCTGTTTGTTGCTGCCGAGCCCTTTGAAGAGCCTTTGGTTCTTACAATTGAAGACCGTTTAGCTTCCACTAAGGAGGAAACTATTGGGAAAGTTATTGTACCACTGACCCAAGTTCACAGGCGTGCCGATGACAAACCTGTGCGCAGCCGCTGGTTCAACCTTGAAAAGTCAACATCGGCTGCCATGGATGCCGATGCAGGAAAGAAGGACAAGTTCTACACCAGATTGCATGTGCAAGTCTGCCTTGAAGGAGGGTATCATGTGCTCGATGAGTCCGCGTACTACAGCACTGACCTCAGACCGACCGCAAAGCCACTGTGGAAGAATTCCATAGGGGTCTTGGAACTTGGGATTCTCAATGCTGACGGGCTTCACCCAGTGAAGACGAGAGATGGTAAGGGTGCATCAGACACTTATTGTGTAGCAAAGTATGGCCAAAAGTGGGTGCGAACTAGGACCATAATCAACAGCCTGAGTCCCAAATACAATGAGCAGTACACATGGGAAGTTTATGATCCAGCAACTGTTCTAGTTGTGGGAGTTTTCGACAATAGTCAGATAAATGGCAGTAACAAAGATACTAAGATCGGGAAGGTTCGGATTCGGCTATCTACTCTCGAGACTGGTCGTGTGTATACACACTCCTATCCACTTCTAGCACTTCACCCGTCTGGGGTAAAAAAGATGGGTGAGTTACATTTGGCGATAAGATTTTCATGCACGTCACTAGTGAATATGATGTATATCTACTCTCGGCCACTTCTACCGAAGATGCACTACATTAGGCCGTTGACCCCAATGCAACAGGACATGTTGCGTCACCAAGCGGTCACCTTGGTGGCGGCTCGTCTCAGTCGGGCCGAGCCTCCCCTAAGGAGGGAAGTAGTTGAATACATGTCTGATGCACACTCCCATTTATGGAGCATGAGGCGGAGCAAGGCGAACTTTTTTAGGCTGATGTCAGTTTTCTCAGGATTACTTGCTTTTGGGAAATGGTTTGGGGAGGTGTGCAAATGGAAAAACCCTGTGACGACCGTCCTTGTGCATGTTCTCTTTGGGATGCTCGTGCTGTTTCCAGAGTTGATCTTGCCAACTGCTTTCTTGTACATGTTCATAATAGGTCTTTGGAATTACCGGTATCGGCCAAGACATCCCCCTCATATGAACACAAGAATATCTTATGCGGATGGTGTTCCTCCAGATGAGCTCGACGAAGAATTTGACACGTTTCCAACCAGTCGAAGCCCGGATGTAGTTCGATTCCGCTATGATCGTTTGAGGAGTGTCGCAGGAAAGGTTCAGTCTGTGGTAGGTGATATCGCAAGCCAAGGCGAGCGATTCCAAGCACTAATAAGCTGGCGAGACCCTCGCGCCACAGTCATCTTCTTGCTATTTTCTCTCGTGGCAGCAACCGTGTTGTATGCAACACCTTTCCAGGTTGTGGCTCTCATTTGCGGGACTTATGTCATGAGGCACCCTAGGTTACGGCACAAGGTGCCCTCTGCGCCTATCAATTTCTTCAAGCGACTGCCTGCTCACACGGACAGTATGTTGTAGATAGATGTTTGGTTTTGGACTCTGAGATCTTTTCCTTCATTGGAACAACTGTTCTGCTCAGTTTTTTCCTCCCAAATTATGCAGTGTGTGTCTCGTGTTTCTGTGAATTCTTGTTTGATTGCTTTAGCTCTGTAATTATACTGGCAATGTTGTAAACAAGTATAACTTGTTCATATGACATCCCTTGAAGAAGTCTTCCGCTCTCTCTGATCCCCTACAGTTGGTTCTGTTGATCTAATTTTTAGTCGAAAATGGCAGAACTTATATTTACTTTCTGCATCCAAGGGCTCGCCCCAGGAAGTAGGTTCATCCTTATCTACTTGACCAAGGAAGCAGAGGAGCTCGATTGGCGAATGAAGCGCGTTTGTTTGATTCTAATGATCTGTCTGGCATTATACTTAATTAACTGAATGCCAGAATGTCATGGAAATTGAAGTAGCATCATCCTATCCTTGTTTTCTAGGATCAACTCACTTTCTATGAGAGGGTATATTAACATTCACTTCCAACTTCCTAATTCATTCTCAGTTACAGCATCCCATAGTCTTCATAGCCAGTAGATGAGCGAAGGCGTGGATAAGATTATGAAAAGTACACTTCTGTTTAGCAGTCGAAAACCATTAAGTTTGTCGTAAATTATTCTGAGCATAGCACCATCTCGTGGTTCTCTTTATAGTTACCTCTTGTGTCTACCTCTCGTTGACACAGCAGCCCAGAAACCAGATGGAAATGAAAGCACGGACTAATCAAAACCATACCACCAACCACCTTACAGAGCACATCCTAATCCTTTACATGTCATTCTTCAGTATGTTCATCGACCGCACTTGATGCGTTAGAACAGTAGACATCCAGTACAGCCCTGTCGCTAAGTGGCGCTTCCATAGCCATCTGAACTGCTTTAGACGCTGCGACAATGTCATCACGACACGGAGGCTGGTGAATGATCAGCTTCGCAACCACCTGTAGAGTCACACCGATCCACTGCCTTGGCCTCGACGCTTCTCCCATTTGGATAGATGGTAATATACTCTTCAAGCACATGCTCCGGTGTCAGGTGCTCAAACCACCCTGTTGATGGTCAGTCTCAGGAACTCCTTATCACACTCGGATAGCCCGCCACCATGACCGCCTTTTCGAAGCCATTGAGAGTTAAGAGTAGCTTTGGTCGGATGGGAAACATGAGGCGAGCACTTGTGTGTTTGTTGACACCTGAATTTTTTGGTGACCCAGTTAGTCAGTTAAATTACATGTAAATATTATGGGCATTTGTATTCAAATTGAACCAACCGCAGATGGACTCGTAAGGCAGAGGGACCTGAGCTCGATTACACTAAGACCCGTGCGTAAACTAAAAATTTGGCCCAAAGCCCATTTCATGGCCCGAATCCCTTAAGGTGAGAAAATTATCGATTTGAGCAAACTTGGAGAGAAATTAACTTCGGTACAAAGGCAATAATATTTATTGAAAAAAATTAAATATCTTCATGTGTCCGTGAGCCGCAAGGAAACGTGGACATGAAATTATATAAATATATATTATAATATAAAGTATATATGCATTCAAAATAGGAAAGCAGATCACGTCTTTTCCCTAGGCCGCCTTTGCTTACATAAGGAACCTAGGACCGACAATGCACATGCACACGCGCGTTCTCTTTCCTCGTACCGCAGAACGCCCGCCGCGGATTGGCCGGAAGACCGATCGTCTCCGGCGAATCCTGCGCAAGCTTCCTCCGTCCCGTTCGGCTTCACGTGAGCAGTTTCCAGCCGGAGCTCTCCTCGGCGACCGTTCGAGCCAAAGCCGGATCCTACGGATAGCGCCGACGTGCCCGGCCCAAGCCGCGCCTCTCTCTCCCCGGCGAGCACCCGAACCGACACCCGGTCACGGCGACGCTCCTCAAGCTCGGCCCGTCGCCGCCTCGCCGAACGATACCCCTGGACCATCTCCGATGCCGGCGACTTCGGAGTAACGTCCGGCCCTCGAACCGCCGCGAGCCCATTGTCTACTAAGCTCGGTTTCGCCAGTAGCACGACCCCGTCGTTGCTGCTTGGTTTTGCTCGCCGCTGCTCTTCCCGCCGGACGTCGCGGCACCCACCATGGGCATCCACTTGTTGTTGGCTAACCTGCTAGCCGGATGGGGGTGCATTCGCATGGAAGCAAGAGAGAGACGTCCTCTTCTTCGGAGAGGAACGGGAAGCGAAGCCGAAGCAGAAGAAGGGAAAGATCGGATGGTTCAGTATCGGAGTCCGTAAGCGGACGGGGACGGGTTATTACGGAGGAAGAGATTGAGGCGTACAAAGTGGAGAGGGCACTGAAGAACGCCACGCGCGTTGCCGAGAAGTTGAAGTCGCAGTCAGTTGTTGCTGGTTACTCCAATGCTTCGAATCCTTTCGGTGATTCAAACCTCGGTGAGATGTTCGTATGGAAAAAGAAGATTGAGCGGGATGTCGCCCTCGGTGCAGATCTCGACATGTTCTCTGTCAAAGCAGCGAAGAAGAGGCTGAGAGAATGCATGGCGGAGATTGAGAAGGGGAAGAAGAGAAGGGATGAAAGAGCGCTTGGAAAGGCTCAGCATGAGGAGAATTTGGCCATGCTAGACAGAGAGCGTGCTCAAGCAGAGTTTCAAGATCGGGAGAAGAAAGAAAAGGAGTTTCATTTTCATCAAAGCAAAGTCAGGTCCGAGATCAGACTGCGCGAAGGGCGTGCGAAAGCAATCGATATTCTATCCAAGCAACTCAATGGTTCAAATGATCTGGATATCGAATTGAAAGAACCTTGGGTCGTCTTCGATGGGTTAACAATGAAAGAAATGGAAGAGCTTCGCGGCGACATCGAAATGCATCTCGATTTTGACACACAGACGCCGATTCATGTGGAGTACTGGAAGTCACTCCTCGTGGTTTGCGATTGGGAGCTGGCAGAAGCTAGGAAGGAGGACGCATTCGATCTAGCCAGACCGCGTGGGGCGGAGCCTCCTGCCGAGTTGCTTGCAGAAGAAAGGGAGTGCATCCCAGCACCGAAGCAGATGTGAGGGACTATCTGCATGATAAGACCTGGCGAGAATTGGAGCATATGCATGCTGGTGTCGAGACTCGGCTGCATTCCGGCACGGCTAAGGTCGTGGAGTTCTGGGAGGTCATGCTCAGACGCATCCCCATATACAAGGCGAAGGCTTTCTTGAAAGAATTTCATGCGAACATGCTGCGCAGGCATCTTCCGCATCTGGAGCTGCCTGCGGATGTCGTTGAAAAAATAGAAACTGCTGATGTCCTTGGTCCTATACAAGAAGTTGTGCCGGATGATGAAGGATCAATGTCCCCAGAACCCTTTCCTAGAGGAGAGATGATGGAGCCGGAAGAGGAGGTGGGATCATTTTCTCCGCGACTGCTGCACAGTGACGAAACTGAAGGGGCTGTCGACCCTGAAGAGGACAGGGCTGCATTGGAACGGAAAAGGATGGAGGTACAAATGGGAGCCATGAAGGAAGGTAATGCAGTTTTCAGCACTGATGCGGAGGTGAATCTGGGCTTTCTGGTTTATGGCTGGCAAGATAAGTATCGACCGAGAAAACCGAAATATTTCAACCGTGTCCACACCGGATATGAGTGGAATAAGTATAACACATTACGATCACGACAATCCGCCTCCAAAGACAGTGCAAGGGTATAAGTTCAACATCTTTTACCCTGACCTTGTCGACAAAACTAAGGCCCCGAGATACTTTATCGAAAAGGATGGGAATAGCACAGAGACTTGCATCATTCGGTTCCACGCTGGGCCCCCATATGAGGACATTGCTTTTAGGATTGTGCTCAAGGACTGGGAATATTCAAACAAGAAGGGATTCAGATGCACTTTTGAAAGAGGGATTTTGCAAGTCTATTTCAACTTCAAACGGTATAACTATCGTCGATGAACAGATTTTTCTTTTTCTATGGAAACCGTGGGCAAGAACACTTACTACTTGTTTTGAATCATCTCTGGCAACATTGGGAATTGCCGGTGGGATGTGGAGTTTAATTACTGCCGGCATTCTTATGGTACTTCTGTTGCAGCATATTAGGATTCAAATATGTGCAGATAGGTGACATGAACTAAATACTTTAATGATGAACGATGTTAGTGTTTTGCTCTGGGACTTTATGCCATGTACCTTCTACCTTTTAAACCCCGCTTCCTGGCCAATTTGGCTTAATTCCTGCCAGCATTCTTAATTCTCGTCTTGTTATATTTTGGCGGAGGTGGATATGCAACCTTGAATCTGTTTGCTGTAAAAGACTCATTTCCTGTTTCCAAGTCTACAACATCAAATGAGTCGGTCTCATGAAAATATCACAAGGTTGGCCTTTTGTAGAGCAAGGATTGGAACTTCATACGTATTCCTTTCCTTGTAAGTTGATTAGAACGATGTACCCCGAAAAGGGCCATTCCAGGTACAACTACAGAGCCAGAACAAAAGGTGAACTCTCATCATTTCGACTGATATGGTGATGGAGAAGAGTGAATCCTGTTTGACATTTTCTTCTGTTAGAAGACTCATTTCTTCCCCCCCGCCTTTCAGTTCCTCTAGAATTTTAAGTTGCTGTAAATTCAATGAGACGAGCTTTTGATTTTTAACCCTTTAATTTATAACTTTGTAAATCATTTCAATTCATCAATCAGTAGGCCAATTTTTTTTTTCATTTGGTCTATGAGAATCCATCAACAGCGTGATCATAAATTTGACATTTTAATAAAAAAAAAAGCATTAGCCATAGTAAGTGAGAGTGAAACCAAGACAAGAAAACGAGATTGAAATGTATCCAACGCACACTATCATCTTCTGGCAAACCATGGATGGGAAGAACCCCAAAAGGGCCAGTGGTTCTTGCAATGGCACTCGTTCATCAGACCAGTAAATATCAAGCTCACCCCAGTCATGCCTTGGCACTCCTAATGCCTTCCGGACAGCTTCGGCGGCATCGACAATGTTGTTGGGGCACGGAGGTTGATAATCGTGAGCAGGATCACATCCCTTAGTGGAGTCGCACTCATCCACAACCATGGCCTTGACACTTCTTCTGTTAGCGTAAATAGTAATATTTTCAAAGCACCTGTGCCTGCGGTTGAACCACCCTGTCGACAGCGCCACCAGTGGAGTATTATCCGAATGGCAGTTCTTATCACACTCGGATGGCCCACCACCATCACCGCCTTTTTCAAAGCTGTTGAGAGTTAGTTTAGCTTTCGTTCGATGGGAAACGGGAGTCGAGCACTTGTAGGTTGTGCAGGGACGGCCTTCTATGCAGCATTCGGAATCATTTTCAGGGTTGCATATTTTTGGAGGAGGCTCTCTTCCCCTTAACCACCCGCTTGGTTTGCAAGGTTGAGCTTCAACACCCAAGTGATTTGAACCAAGAAACAAAATGATGAGAATGAAAATATTTGAGCAAACTTGTTTCTTCATCTTCAGTTTTTGTATCTCCACTCTCTCTGGAAATGTACTAGGCAATGGACTGGCGAAGGTGATTTTCATTCTGGTAGGCCTTATATATAGATTGGGTAAGTTGGCTGCCATTTTCTGTGGAATCATCGAATATGTGTTCTTGTCTTTTGTTATTTTAACATTGTCAACGATGAATTAGGTAGGGAAACAAAGGCAAAGGAGTCAATAATTTAGAAGAGAAAACTAGAGACAAGATATAGTCCTGATTTTTTCACCGTTTGCTGGCCATGCCATAGTTTTTGTTCGTGGCTGAACTTGTTCATTTTCGTCTTTGTTGGATGGGTCATCTCCATCTGACAAACTCGATCCTTATGGAAGTTTACAGGGCAAATTTGGGTTTCAAAAGATGTCTTCATATTCTCATAAGTAAGGCCAACTTCAACATGGTACTGGACACGTGCTTAATTTTTTTGGATCTGAACCTCTATCTGATGTTACTAATTGATATTCGGGTTCTGTTTGTGTATTTTCCAAGATGCAACTATATAGGATTGGTATGATGAACGCGATGACCAAAGCCGCAAATTCAATTTTCAAAAAAGATAAAAAGAAGCTGTTCTCAATTTCAAGATTCAGCCTTTAGCATTCAACTTATCCAGGGTTACATACAAGTCAATGAGAAAAGAACCAAATGAACCAGTCCTTACATCTGTGGGCAGAAATCGTCAAGAAACATCAGCAAGGCAAAGTCATGGTAGCGTGCCAGCGTCATTTCTCAAAAAGATGACAAGAAGACTAACAGTCATCTAATTTGGACTTCGATCTCTCCAAGGGTCATTTGCAAGAGCACCTGAGCTTAAAGCCAGAACTGAAGCTGCAGTTTTTGTTAGATGTTATTCATCAATTCCATATATAAGAGAACAACAAGAGCTAAACCATTAGATGCTTTTCACCAGGCGACTTGATGCAATATTTCATCCTCTTACTTGAATGACTAGCTAGAAATAAGACCTTCTCAAGGTCTATTCTACTCGGCAGGGTTCATCGGCACATGTTTTATTAATGTTTTGTACATTGAATACGTTTGGATCATCAAAAGCAAGTTTTTTCAGGTATATGATAGCTAAAGGACCAAAATTCTGTTTTACAGCAGAAGAGTCGTTGCACGAAGATTTTGCACCTACGTTGATATTCTTTTATCTTACCTGATAAAACAAAGTAAAAGGCTAAAACAGCAGATGAGAAACAGCAGAGGAAGCAGAAACCACTTGGGGAAGCGAACAGTTCACCAATTCCAACTGAAGAAATGCATTCGTAGAATAATGGTCGCCATTTTGTCGCCGCTGTCACTGCTGATTTCATGTCCTAGAAAACTGGAGATATGCTAAAAAGACTTTTAACCCAGTGCCCTGTTACCTGAAGAAGTGAAGACTCCTGATCTGGAGAGGAAGGATTGCATTGAAATTGTATTGAAGAAAGTATGACCAGCCTACAACTTATGTGGAGTTTACTCTTTCCTCTTAAACATTTTTAATTGAATGGCTAGGTGAACTTTTGAATTGGTATCGATTTGGAAATTCACTAGAATCTCATTCACTTTTAATATCAAAGGCAGCTACAAATAGTTAGTAGTAGTTATTGTTGTAAATATGTCTCAAGTTTAAGCCCGTGAAAAAAACTTGATCCAAGTAAAAGTTCAAAATCCACATAGTTTTACGGCTAGACCTGAACAAACAAGAAATTATTGACGTATGGGCTGGATTCCCCAAGTTTCCATAGGTTACCCAATTTGAGTCCGCTAAAGGAGGTTTCCTAGTGTTGATCCAAACGTTACAGGTGGGTTTTGGTTTTTTCCCATTAATGAGCAGAGGAATTTTCGGCCATGAAAATCAATTGTGCAGCTTTTTTTTTTTTTTTGGTAAAAACAATTGTGCAGCTTTGTTCATGAATATTATGAAGAAATTACGAGTGCACTGAAGCCAATAATTAAGAAACTATTCATTGTATCATTTGATTATAGTAGAATCCTCTACTGCTCTCTTCATAAAATATGTCATACTGATCAAATCTCGTAAGTTGGATGTCCAATTTATTTCCTTATTTTGTTTACTTTGTTATTCATTCGCTTCGCCACAGATATGCTCCGATGCTTTCTTCTTTCTTTCTGCAGAATATTAAGTTCTTTCAAAAGTAGCCTGTTTTCTGCTTGTTTAGACAAGCTAATTCAAAGAGTTAAGGGATTCGAAGGCCTATAAATAGTAATTAAAAAAATGCTTGTTTACTTCGGATTATTGAACCATCACTTTGAGTTTTGAGCAAAACCCAGAAAGGGGAAATATGGTAGGAAAGAAAATGGATAGCATCATTTCGCTATCTCCCAGATGGATAGGTCCTAAAGCCTTTGCATGGCATATATTCAATGCCCTTTCAAGTGGAAATCAGGCATCTGACCAAAGAATGTCAAGCTCGCCCACATGGGTTGGCACTCCTAGATTCTGCCAAACAGCTTTAGAGGCATCCACAACGTGATTGGGACATGGAGGTTGGAAATCATGGTCAGAATCACAGCCCATGGTGGAGTCACACTCATCCACAACCGTGGCGTTGACCTTCCTCCCATTACCATAGATAGTAATATTCTTCAAGCACCTGCTCCGGTGGTCGAACCACCCGGTCGCTAGCGCCACCACCGGGGTGTTGTTTGAGTGAAACTAGTTGTCGCATTCGGACGGTGCACCCCCATCCCCGCCCTTCTCGAAGCTGTTGATGGTTAGAGTAGCTTTTGTTTGATGTGAAACGGGCGGTGAACACTTGAAGGTCTGGTAAAAGACGCCTTCTTTGCAACATTCGGATTGATTCACGGGGTTGCATTTTTTTGGAGGCGGCTTTCTCCCCTTGATTCTCCCACTGGGCTTGCAAGATTGAGCTTCAACGCCAGGACAAGTTGAACCAATAAAAAGAATGAGTACAAGAATGGGAAAGCTCGAAATAGCTTGTTTCTTCATCTTCAACATGCTGTACTTCCTCTACACTGAATCGTTTGGCAATTGATTCAAGTGAAGGTGATGTTACGTTGATGGACTTCCTACAGGGATTAAATCACTTACATAGCTGTCTTTAGCTGCGACATGACAGCTATGACATGACAAAATAACGAGATATTGTCATTTAATAAAGCATAAATTGACAGCATAATGTACAGAAACATGGCAGAAGGGTTAGAATCAATAACGTGGACGAAGTAGAGACAAGACCGCATGAACAAAAGATTCTTGGTGATCTCCTATGCCCCTTATTGGCCTGTTTGGTCTTTGCCGGATGCCCTTGGTTAACTCGGTTAAAAGATTCTTGATTCTAAATTGGAACTTATGGCAGCATTGTTGGAATGCAAGACAAAGGGGCCGTTTGGTTAGGCATTTTTTTGGTGTTTGGCAAATTTTTAGAAGGCTCCTTCGCCCAAATATGAGCATTCCGAATGCTCAATGTTGAAAGCTAGGGAGGGGCAGCTTTGAGCATTCGGCATTTGGGAAATGCCACGCCTACTATTCATCTTTCTCTTTCCCGTCTTCTTCTTCTTCTTCCCGGCCACCGCGCTTCTCCGGCAGCCACCATTGCTGCCGCCGCCTGAGGGTCACGTGTCGCCGGTGAGCACCGTCTGGGGGTGGCATGATGCACGACCTAGGTGGCGTCGCCTGGTTCCGTGCGAACCAAGCCACGCCGCTTGAGGTCCACGCGACCTTAGGCCGCTAGATTTGGCAGTTCGGAGGCCAGATCTGGCCTCTTCGACCTCAGGCACCTGAGGTCACGCCTCCAGGCGGCGATGGCATCGCCTGAGGTTGCGCCGCCTGGGTCCGCGCGACCTCAGGCTGCTAGATCTAGCGGTCCGGAGGCCAGATTTGGCCTCTACGCCTCTAGGCGCTTGAGGTCACAGCGACGGTGTCACCTGAAGTCGCGACCTCAGGCGGCCGAACGGCCAGATTTGGCTGTCCGCACCACCGGCCGTCGGATTTGATTTTTAGATTAAAAAAAAACATTAAAAACAAAAGCCCATTTATAATAAATTTTGTCAAACGGTATTTTTACACAAGCCACTTTCTAATGCGTAATTTGTCAAACGTTCTAACATTCCCGAAAACCCATTTATCCTAAAGATATTTGCATTTGGCCAAAGGCATTTCTTCAAAATCGAACCAAACGGGCCCTGACATACATGTAAGAGAAGCGAGCTCAGTATAACTGTGGACAACATATGTTTGTCTCAATTCGCTTTGTATTGGATTGGCTTCAAAGGGTAAATTCTCTGTTAAGACCATTGTCTTGGTTCTTCATCAAATGGCTTTTGTTAGAGGAGACTATGTGTGAATTTTCTGAGTATGAAGTAAAGACCTTTTTTCTTTGATTCTGAAGCTTACAGCATCAAGGTTACTATGAATCTGAAGATTCCGCCTCCTTTCCTTGCTTAATCTTATTCGAGAGCATCTTCGAACCAATGAGAAACAACAATGACATCTAACCACTAATCTGCCGCAGCATCAATCGCGAAGATACAGTGCTAGAGCATGACAGGTCTTGATACCGTGACATTGTTATTTCTCGAAAAACGGCACCAAGAAACGAATTGTTCGGTTTCTATATCACTCCAAAGATCATCTAGGCGAAGAATACAGCCAAAAAAAAAACCAAAGATGCATCTTCGTTCGATAAGATTCATGAAGTTAGTTGACTTTTAATTATGTGTAGTTTAGGATCCTGTGACGGCAAACTCTGTCCCGTCTCACGAATTTGTGAACTAAACCATAGAAGACGCACCAATAGTTCTTCATCAAGGCACAAGCTATTCATTTAGCGCACTTCAAAGTTACACGTTAATGGTTCTTCCCTGCTTTTCGGTGAAACTTTAAAATCCCGATGCATTGCTAAAATCGATGAAGTCACGTCAATTTAAAGTACAGAACAATTAAATCCGTAAAATCTTAAGAGGTCTGCGACCTCAACTATACTTCAGCAAAAGAAAGGTCGCAGGGGAAAATTTTTTAGGTACATCATTCAGTGAAACTTTAATTATATTACTCTAACATTCAGTAAGAAAGAGAATGCCAAGTGATTTGAAAGGGAAAAGAGTGGAGTCACCTAGAGGGAGTACAAATAGATGATCTTAACTTGACAAAATATTGCGAAGCGAAGTTTAATATGATATGCAGTGAAACTTTAACATTATTACTCTAACATGATGTGAGAAAAATAATGCAGAGTGATTTGGAAGGGAAAAGTGTGGTGACTTACAGTATTGCCCTCAAATCGATACACTTATGACAATATTAATATAAATTAACAAAGGGTAAACTTATCATGAATGTACCAGTTTGAGATTTTTAATAATAAAAAAGTTAGTTTTTGATAAATTTGTTATAAATGTACCAATTTAGGAATTTTAGTAATATTAACTTAGTATTCTATGGGTAGAAAGTATATATTATTGTCAAAACACACATCCTCACCTTATTGAAGCACAACATGTATTCAAAGATAAAAATTTTCACGAACTTGTGGCTCCACAGACTTCTTTGAGAAAAGCCCACGTTTTCCAGTGAATTGGATATGTTCCGGCATCAACCTCATAAACACCTCGACCTAGAAAAGTTGGCAATTATTTTATTTGACTATCAAAAGGCACAATTAATAAGGGAAAAGAGGTAAGAATTAATTAAGCACCTCCTATCTGTCAAACAAGGGGGTGGAATAGCCCTTAGTTGGTGTGTCGTCCATACCCTTACAGAGAATTGCTAGAGAGAATCAGCGCAATTCATATTTGTCTCTTAAAAAGTCATAGACCTTTTAAGAGCTAAAATAACTAGGTTAATAAAGGATAATAAGACCAACGAAAGAATCTATTTCAACAACAAAAATAAACAATAGCGTAGTCCACAGACTCCACACACGCTTCGGCTTCCTCTTCATATCTCAAACAAAACGAAAGCGGGAAAGCGGGAGGTGTCCGTGGAAAGTAGTGATAGAAAACGTGAAAAAGCTCAAAAATACAAAGTAAAAATCCTTTCAATCTGATTCTAAATTCTTTTTGTCCGAATTTAATTTTCTCGAACCTAAATAAAACTTTAACATATAAATATGATTGTTCAAAAAAATTCCCCAATTAGATAAACTGAAAAAAAAAACGAGTTAGGTGTAAAAAACAAGTCCATAGCACGTTTTGGCAGAAACTTATGATCGATGAAAGTTTTGGCCAAATTTGTGTTAAAAACACGTGAATATGATTTTTCAAAGGGAAAAAGCCACGAAAAATCCTAAACTTTGCCTAAAGTGACACATTTACCCCAAACTTTTTTTTTTATGTCGTGAAAAATCCCAAACTTTTCAAACCATGACACATTTACCCCATTAAGGGCATTTTTGTATTTTTATTATGTTTTTCCTTTTTCTTTTTTTTTTTTTTTTTCTTCTTCTTCCCTCTACCAGCCATGGTGGAGGGAAGCTGGTGTCCGGCGAGTGTCGCCCTCACCGGCGTTGGGCGAGGCCGTCCTCACCGGGCCGCCGGCGAGGGGCCCTTGCCACCATCGCTCGCGTCGGGCGAGGCCGCCTCGCCAACGTTGGCGAGGATGGCCCGACGCAAGCAAGGTGACCCGGGCAAGGATGGCTCGAGGGCAGGCAGCCCTAGCCAACGCCGGCTTCCTCTGCCGGTTCCACTCCGCCGAAGGAAGAGAAGAAAAAAAAAAAAAAAAAAATTTAAAAAAAAATGAAAAGATCAAAATGTCCTATAATTTGGGGTAAATGTGTCACATAACAAAATTTTAGGGTTTTTTATGTCACAAAAAAAAAAACTTGGGGTAAATGTGTCACGATTGACAAAGTTCAGGATTTTTCACATCACAAAAAAAAAGTTTGGGGTAAATGTGTCACTTTTGGCAAAGTTCAGAATTTTCATGGCTTTTTTCCTTTTCAAAACTATCTCAATTTGATGAATTAAAATATCAATTTTCATAGTTACAAAAATCTAGTCAATGAGATGTTTGATGAAAAAGTCATGGCTAGTCAAAGTTTGCTTAAATTCGTGGCAAAACTTTTCAAATTTTCCGAATTAATGAATTGAAAACATTGAGTTACGGCTTCCATAAGTGCAAATACCGAGTTAAGGAAACATGGGACAGAAAAGTTATGCCTGATTAAAAATTTTCAAAAATTTGATGAACTGAAAACATTGGGTCACATGGGTGAAAAAATTGAGTCATTGGAACATTAGATGGAAAACTTATGTCCAATCAAACTTTTCCTAAAAACATGTGAATATGATTTTTCAAAATTTGATGAATTCAAAGCATCAAGTCACTATTATGAAATCGAGTCAATGAAATATTGAAAAATATTATGATTGTGGGCCGCTATTGTTGTCATATCACATGGAATTAATGCTGACACGATGTGCCACATTTTAAACATAACCACTAATGTCTGCTATGAGGTATAGAAGATGCACATAAGTACATCAAGTGACATTAGCACAAAAAAATTCTTAAAAAGATAACTTTTGTCATTCTTTTCATTGACTTCAGTTTTGTACCTGTGGAGAGTTGTGACTCATATCTAAAATCACATCTTAATATATTCAAAAATTATTCAAAAATAATCCATCTTCCCATTGACTTGATTTTTGAACATATGGATTTTTCGTAGGTTATAGGTGCAAAAATCGAGTTACATATACCTAGAAGGATAGGGCCGCCAAGAGTCTAATTGGATGATCAATCATGCATGACTAAAGAAACCGAATTTCCATAAGGAAGTGCCCCCAAGATCAGTAGAAATTGTTGCCTTGCATCATCTCTTGTAAAATGTTCTTATGCAACAGCCAATAGTCGGGGAGAATTAGTGAAAGTTTAAATGCAATTAAGACAAGATTTTCATGTATATCATATGGAAAACATATGCCCAATTAAAGTTGGGCCAAATTTGTCAAAAACACACATGAATATGATTCTTTGAAAAATAATCCAATTTAATGAATCGACATTCCATAGGTGTAAAACTTGTGTCAATGGGACGTCGGACGAAAGAATTCTCAAAAAAGATAGCTTAAGAATTCTCAAGAAAAATAGCTTTTAAGTCCTTCCATTGATTCCATTTTTTTACCTACAGAAAGCCCATGACTCGATACCTAAACTTTTTTCCAATTTGATGAATCCAAAATATCAAATAATGGTGTTCTTTGGTGCAACAATTGAGTCAATGCCTAGGATGAAAGAATTGATAACTCTTATGTCTAAGGATAATCGGTTCTCAGTGCGGTCTTGTTCCACCTAGGAACTAGGAATGAGACTAACTAGTCACAAACTAGTAGGACCGGTTCCAGTTCCTAGGTGGCTCAAGGAAACTAATCCCGTTCCGGTTCCTAGGCGGCTCAAGGAAATTGATAATAACTCTCTTTCCCATCCCCTTTTTTAAAAGAAAGGAAAAAGAAAAAAGCATTTGTTCTTTAATCATGAAAAGATCAAAATGCTTCAAAAATTGTGTGAAATTCACACACTTGACAAATATTATACTTAATCTTAGGCCAAGAAAGCCAAAAGGCCAAGAAAGACATGCTTTTGGTTAGTATAACTTGGCTTTTATACCCAACTCCTCTCACATTCTTGTTTGCCTATTCAATGTAGGACTCTTGGTGTGTGGCTTGTCTCTCTAGTCTCTTGTGGAATTCAACCTTCTATGCAAATGCCTTCAATGTAACATTATTGGCTTGTCTCTACTGTTGTATCTAGTGGATGCCAAGAGTCTTACATCGAATGGGTACGCAAAGAATGTGAGAGGGTTTGAGCATAAAACCTCCAACTCCAACGTAAGCATTCATCTTTAATAATTAAGAGTTAAAATTATTAAAAATAATTTTTAAAAAATAAAATTAAAATCTTAAAAAATAATCGGTCTAGTCCGGGCGGTTCCAAAGATGGAATTGAGAATCGGAACTGATTTCACCGATTCAATTTTAGGGAATCGGGAACCGAATTGGTGCCCCTTGGGATTGGACCAAACCGATCAAACCGATCAATCTGGTCCGAGAAGTTCCCTTTGCTCAACCTTACTTGTTCCTTTAACTCCATTTTTATACCTATAGAAAGCCCATGACTTGATACCTAAATTTTTTCCAATTTAATGAATTAAAAATATTGGGTCATGTGCTTTTGTAAGTGCAAGTATCGCATTAATGGAATATGTTTGAATTTCATACATAATTCAATGATTTTTCTTCCCCTCATCAAATTATATTTTATATTTTTGTACAACATTCAATTTATTTAGAAATTCAAAAAGTCCCAAAGCACCTCCATTGCATTAGTCACTATTGTTGCCATATCATATTAATCTTTTTAAAAGTTTCATGCAAGAAAAATACTATAATTGTCACTTCCGACCTATTAAAAGGGCTTCAATCTCCTAACGCCCTAGTATTGTATGTCTTGGGCTAGCATTAGCAAGGTGCTTAAAAGCATGTATTCAACATAATAATTTGGATTTTGGAATCAATGCCGACACAATGTACTGCATTATGTACATATTCCAATAGAATGAAGTGATATGTTCTTGCTAAGTGGCATTGAAGAAGCACATAAAGTACATTGAGTCAGACGTAGGATGAAAAAATTCATATCACTTCATTCTTTCTATTGACTCCATTTTTGTACCCGTGCAAAAGTCGTGACTCGATACCTAAATTCACAATTCAATATATTAAAAAAATTATATCTCCTATTGACTCGACTTTTGATCCTACAAACTTTTCATAGGTCATGAGTTCGAAAATCAAGTTATTCATGCCCAGGAGGATATGGCCCGTGAAGAGCCTAATTGGATCATCAATCATGCACGCACTAAAAAAAATCAAATTTCCATAAAAAAGTGCCCGCAAGATCGTAGGAATTGTGGCCTTGCATCATCTTTGCTTGCGCGATGGAGACAGCCACGCTAGATTCTTAAGTGGTTAGGCTGGCGATGGTTGGACGGAGGAGCAAGCGATGGCTAGGAGAGTGGATGGTGTAGATTAGCGATTGACGTGGCACTTTGCAACCGTCGAATATTATTCCCCTGCTTAGATCATCAATCATACACACACTAAAGAAAACCAAATTTCCTTAAGGAAGTGATGAGAAGATCCATAAGAATTGTTGCCTTGCGTCATCTTTTGTAAAATGCCCCTATGCAAAAAGTGAATAGTCATGGAGAATGAGTAATAGAGTGGCTGATTGGGTAGCTAAAGCACAGCATTTGCGTTTTCTTCGTAGGAACTGGGTGTTTAACTCTCCTCTACTCTTTTGGATTTACTTTGTATTGATATAAATGATGTATCTGCTCAGACTTTTAAATAGTAATGCTATCCTGCTTTCTCGTCAAAAAAAAAAAAAAAGTAAGACAAAAAATTATTATGTGTATCATATGAAAACTTTTGTCCAATCAAAGTTTGGTCAAATTTATGTAAAAACAAATGAATATGAATCTTCAAAAAATTTCCTAATTTGATAAATTCGAAAAGTCAAGTCATGGGTTCGTAGGTGCAAAAATGGAGTGGACATCAGACGAAAGAATTCTTAAAAAGAATAATTGTATGTCCTTTCCATTGACTCCAGTTTATATCTATGAAAAGCTTATGACTCGACGCCTAAATTTTGTAGGTATGAAATAAGAATGAGAACAAGAGAGCACGAACATGGATGGCAATAACAATGGCTGAGTATGAATGTGTACTGATGATGGCGGACTTCATTTAAAAGTTAAATGGTCAATAGCTGTCTTTTACTGTGGATATACATAATTACAAGATCTTGTCTTTTATTAAGTTCAGCAATAAACAAAATAGAATTGGCCGGGTAGAATTGAATACAAAATAAATTACAGCAAAGCTAATGACAGAGGAGTAAAGAGAACTCTTGGTGGTTTCACAGTGCATCAACCTACTGTCTGGCTTTACTTGATGAACATTGGACATAATCGTTTAACTCGACTCAAATTAACCATGATTCTTATGGAACTTCATGCCAGCGACTTCGGAGCGCAAAACCTATCTTTACATCGCATGCGTGTGTAACCTATGGAAAAATCAGTATCACTTTACGTTTATTTGAAATTATATTATGCTCTCACTTACACTTGATTATGAAGTTATTTAGATTCAATTTAGAGTAAATTTTGAAGCAAATGCAACCACAGATTAGCCATGAGGAGATGGACTAAAATTGCTTCCAACAATAATACTTTTTTGTTAATATCACGAAAAATATCAAATTGGTACACATGCGGACAATTTACCTACTATTAGTTTCAGTTAAATTTTACTGTCAAATTATTGAATTAGATGACACATGACACTTGAGAGATGTATCGGTTTAGGATTTTACTCTCCATTTGTCATCGGTATACTAACTTTATGATTTTTCGTTGTCTTATCCAATTTAATGGAAACTAATAAGGATATAATTGTCGCAAATATATCAGTTTAAGATTTTTAGGATTTTTGGTAATAAAAAATAGTTTATGGTCAATTTATTAGAAGTATACCAATTTTGGGTTTTTGATAATAAAAAAGTTAGTTTTTGGTAAATTTATCATAATTCTACCAGTTTAGGATTTTTCGAGATATTAACCTTTTTTTTTTTTTACAAGCAATGCCAGCAAACTCAATTTTTAATATATTTAGGTGAATGGAATGGTTAATTGTACAGCAACCACTAAGAAGAAAAGTACAAACAAAGTCTTAAATTTATTATACGTATATCAATTTAATCATAAACTTTTCAATTATAACAATATAGTCCTAAAATTTTACATTTTACCAATTAAGCTCTTTTGGCCAATTAAGACATGATATTGCTAATATGGATGCTAGATGTCACACGTGGCATGACTAACTTAATATTTTTTTTTATTTTACAATTTTTTTCTTTATTTATTTTATCCCCCTTGCCCCCCCCCCCCATTTTTTTTTTTGCTGGTAGCTAGTGGGGCAACCCTTGTTTGCCACGGCTAAGGGTCAACCTTGCCGACGACCGCCCACTAGCAAAGAGAGAAGGAAAAGAGAGGAAAAAAAATCAAGAATTATATTAAAAATCATTTTAAAGATATCAATGTACCCATTCCATACAAATTAACTATTTTCACATTAGTGATTTCCAACCTAAATTAGTCAAATGGACTCAACTAATAAAATATTGAGAAATTTTATCACTAAATTAGCATAATTGAAATTTTTAATATTTAATTGACATAAAAACCAAGAGGTTTATTTTTACCAAAAAAAAAAAAAAAAAACAAGAGGTTTATAACTTTTTTGTACTTTTTCAACCACTTAGTGATGGTCTACCCTTGTTTGAATGGAGAATTGACATTCATTGAGCAAACCAGTCCTGGTCCGTAAAGATAATTATGATGGGACTGTGATAATCACATATCATCCTCATAGCGTGGGGAAGAACATCTGAAAACCAATTTGGATTAGGTATTCTCTGGTTTGCATTTCCGAATTTGAGACTTGTCAAGGTCGAATCATGCGTTTAGCGTAGCTTCCTGAAAGCCTACGATTTTTCGCGGGTGAAGACGATACGGCTATCATCTTATCTTCCCGCTAAAAACTTCTATACTGCAACTTCCAGCTGTAAAGATACTACAGCCGAGTTTATAACTTCCCCACCATTGAGGATGTTTTCCTTAAAACAATGAAAAAAAAATGGTCACTTGTAGGAAAGAGAGAGATGCTGACTGCTCACTACTTTTGCCTGTATTATTTTGACTGCCATTTCAAGCAACAGAATAGAGACCACATCTTGTAGATCTACAACCAATCTCCAGCCACGAAGGGCCAACCTCGAATCAATTTTGCAGGCTCAAGCCGAGCTTCAGGATGCTCTGTTCAGTCATTTTTCCCTAGCAGACAGCTCAGAAGAAGAGACTGAAATGTTTCAAATTCCCTGCTCTTAGGAGGTTAACATCATGTTAGGCAACAAGCATTGGTCATTCATAGGATCTGGCTATGTAAAACACAGAAGCACAAACTTTCTTTGGATCCAATCATAGATTGTAAATTAAACAGCAGCCAGAAAAAGAAAACTGGAAAAATACGGAAAAATTTTCAAGGCTACAAAAAAGTATCGGTATCTTACCGATTCATAAAATCAATGTATCGCTAACACAGGCAAGAAGACTAGGTCAGCTGCTATACCATCATACTCGAAGAGGTCAAATCTTTGCGACACCAGAAGAGCAAGATATATACACGATCTCGATCAATGTGCCTATGCCACTTAAAACTGTCATCCCCGCATCAGATCAATGTCCACATGATCATGGATGCCCAGTGGCTGGGAATCAGGCCAAACGCCCATAGAAACTGGAGTAAGGTTTTGAGTCGGTGGGGGAGCTGATGTTGTATGCATGGTGCGAGCTTTTGAACCTTCCCCTTTCCGGTGCTTGGTTTTCGAACTTCCCCATGAAAAGCTCCCCACTATTACCTGCAGCTAACAACTATTAGTCAAGTAGAGGATATTATTTCTGAGTCAGGCACAACCAGACAGACAAAATCTAGTACATTCAAAGTTCCGATGACCCTTTTTGAAGATCTCACGTGATTGGATCGCTAAGATAGTCGCCTTAGTTCCCATTCTAGAAGTATTGCTTTGAGAAAACATTGCCAACACTGTTGATAGAAGCATTTGGCTTTCATATCAACCTCATATTATCAACCTCAGTCTAAATCAAAGTCTAAGAACCGTGGTACATTAAAAGATCAACAAAGCACATGGGCAATCCATGAAGCAAGCAGGAGTTTTACCTGAACAGGACTTGCAGCTATGAGCATTCCCCCAACTCCTCCACCAATGACACGACCATCCGGACTGGCAAGAGAGATGCTAAGACCACCCATTCTATTTCGAGAACCGCTATCCTCTGTAAGCAAGAAAGAGCCAGAAAGACACAAAATTTCTAAGCGCCCCTGCAGATGTCAAAGACGGCATATATTAGCTGCATTTTTATAAATGATCAAACTGAAACTTCATGTTCTGGATCCTTCCATCAGAAAGAAAGAAAGAAAGAAGGAAGGAATATGAATAGCTGCTCCAACCTCATATGTGATGGTGCCACCAGAACTAGAAGGCTGACGTAGAGTGACGGTATTTACAGCACCATTGGCAGACAAGACACATACAGCTTTTGACCCTTGCTGTGAAAAAGATGTTATTTTGGCAGCAACGTCCTACCACAGAATGAAAGGAACTTACTAAAAGAACGTCTCATTAAAAGAAATGGCAATCTTCAGTGGCCAATATGAATGGCAAAAATCATATACTAATAGAATTCAATGCTATGGATGCAAAGAAGATGACCACGATCTAAAGTTTCAAGCACAACATGGATGCTCATTGCCCTTGACTTCGTATTCAATTTGAGAAAAACTTCTTTATGAAGCAAAGGAAAACTGAAAATATGAATGTTCATTTTTATGCTCATGAAGGAAAAGCTGTTCATGAAATGCATAACGCATTTAACATATGGCAATTTCTTTGATATTTGGAAAGATTTGATATTTTCCCATTGCATGTTTAAATTCTCCAGTCATGATTTTTACAATTCTAGAAGAACATTGTGCATAAAGCACAGAGTGATAAAAAGCAAAGCAGGAAGTTAAGGACTCAACATTGTAACATTTTCCAGTAATTCTATTAGAAATTTTAAACAGCATTAGCCTGGTAGTTACAAGCTGCAGTCCTTTGGAGATTCTTTTTAATGCAAATTGCAGCTCGTTCATACAAAAAAAATGCCTCATATTCCAAGTAACTACACAGATCTTGCCAGCAAAAAATGCCCCAAAAAAAAAAAAAAAAAAATTGCATCTAAATTTTCAACCTGAGATACATTGTTTGGCTCCAATTTACATGTTAATGAGAGAGAATAGAGATTGGTTAAAGTAGATCACATACTTCTCCCACTGCGACATTGATTATATGGGGAGTAAAACCCATTCCAGCTGAACCAGACAATAGATCACCTGGCAAATATATCATTACAAAGTAAATCACTGAAAGAATTCTAAATTGACCAGAGCAAAATTAACATGAAACAGTGAGCCTAACTTTGCTTTTCCTTTATAAAAGAAGGCGAGATATCCTTATGTTGGAAGGAAAAATTGAACAAAATAAACTGGCTAAGCGATTGAACTAGAGAAAACACTCAAGCTCTGATCTAAGGCTCAACAGCTATTGGCTTCTCTCGTCCTCTCCTCTCACTTAAGAGATCAAAACAATAAGATTCTGAACTAAGGCTTTAAACAAATTGGCTTTTCTCATCCTCTCCCTCTCACTAAACAGATCAGGCATCTCAAACACCAACCTTAGTCCAAAATATAACAATGACAAAATAAGACTGGCATTAGACCTTAATCGGGTTTGACAACTAAAATAGTGGGATGAAATGAACACTTAGAAGACCAGTAAAGTACATTAGAGAAACGTCATTGCCAAGATAGATTAGATATGGCCGAAGTCTCAAAGTAAATATGAAAACCAAACCGATTACATGATCCGACATCAACCAGTGTCCCAGTTCATTGTCTAAGACCCTTGTTAAGTTAAACGTTCCCCCTCCAATACAGATTACTCCTATTCCGTGTTAGCTTCATAAAACTTGTCAAAGCTTCCTTCTTAAGCTCTTATCTTCAGTAAGGAAGTCTGATATCGAAATTGAGCTGGATGCAGAAAAACGGGTCACCCACGCTCAAAATCAACTAACAAAATTGACCTATTTAATTCCCAAAAGCAATTAGACCCAGAAAACTCACCTGCGGAAGCTAACTGTTGCTTCCTGCCAGAACCCGGAGGCCGCCCTCTGCCACGCCTCGGCAGCGTGGATGTTGGTCCTGGAGGAGAGACCGACGAGGATGATAATGCCAAAGACACAGTCCCTTCAGGACCATACTTCCTTGGCCGGCCACGCTTCCTTTTCACCGGCTCACCTGGTGGAGCTGCCACAACGGCCTGCGCCCCAGCACTAACTTCATGAGTCGGTATTATCGACGAAGTCTCCGCTGACAATGGCGATCCCAGAGAACCGCCTCCAAAATTGCTTGGAAAAGGCATACTTGCACTTGTTAACGGGTGAATTCCATGCGAACCATGGAATAATGATTGTACTCCAGAACCCGTTCCAGATGCACCTCCTTGGGTGTAATAAGAGGCTGGCATTGCATCTCTCCGATCCATGCATCTACTTTGGTAATGTACAATTGAGGGCACTCAAGAAAGTAGTATCACTCCCTTTCTTCCTCCGATAAAACACTAGAGACTTTCTTTTTAGCTCCAATAACACTTCAAGGCACACTAGGCCAAAAACATGAAGAATTTTTTAAACCAAGCTTCAAATCTTAAAGGTTACTGGCAATGCAAAAACGGAAGCAGCATTAGGCATGAGATTATGAACTTCGCATATCTTCAAAACAAGCACAAGCTCTTGCAAGACTCTGAATTTCCACTACAGAGAAGAATTGACAAAGTGAACAGAAGCATAGCAGATCAAGATCACAGAAAAAAATAATCAAGCAACCGAAAGTACAAAAGAAGGAAAGGAAAGCGAGTACAATTGGACGAGAGGGGAAAAAAGCTTGAAGCTCAAAAAGGCTCAGAACAGAAAGACAAAAAGGTGTGGATGTGTTAACTGCTCACCAAACAAAAAGAAACCACAAAAAGTCTTCACGAACAAGATAAAGAAACAGGAAAGGGAAGAGAGACTCAAACAAGGTCCACACTCTCACCAACCCATTCTACAATCTTTAACACCAAGCATCCTCAAGGCCACCTAAGAAAACCCAGAAACCTTCAAGACATAAGGAATGCAAATTCAACAGCAGACCCGACCCAAAAAAAAACAAAAAAATCAACAGCAAACCCAGGCCAAGGCCGCTGACAATCTTGAAATCCCCGCTAATAAAAGACGCAACTTTCAAGATTAGAGAGAGAGAGAGAGGCAAATGCAGCTTGGGAGTGAAGCTTAAGGACCTGCTAAGGGGAGCGCAGAAGGAGCCTGCTGTTGAAACGACAGCCACCCTGCAGCTAAAGCCAGGTCCTTATCACAATGCAAATTTCTAGGACGCCAGAGCTCGATCTCTCCCTATCCCTATCTCCACCTCTGCTCTCGGCAAAGGTAGATTTTATCACGTTCTCTCTCTCATCCAGGGCGAGTGATGATGCTTTGCTCAAATCAAGACACGGGCTTTCACACACACACGGAGAGAGAGAGAAAGAGAAAGAGAGAGAGAGAAACAAACAAGAAAACTTGAACAGAAGAAAGCGCTGCTTTGCTGCTGCTCTGTGGCGTACTACTAATAGATATGCATCGTCTTTTCTCAAGGCTTTGACAACACGTATGAATGTGTGACTCTGTTTTCAAGCTGATCCAATGACGTGCGTGGGGAGGCCCCCCCCCCCAAAATCCCCACGCGCCTCGCGAGGCGCGTGGAAAGGAAGGGGGGCACCGGTCAACGCTACGATCGAGGACGTTATCGAAACGGCATTTCGGGTCAGTCGAGGATTAACAGATTAATATATATATATTTTTTGTCTCTGGGTCAACGGGGGTGTCGGAATGAATTCATCTCGGCATCCTATACATTCACCTGAATCGCTATGCATCATTTACACAGAAAATATTCTATTTTTTTTAAAATAGATGACGGCGTTCTGCCTATATAGTAAATACAATACAGTTAATGAATAAGAGAAAGACTATAGATTTCGCTGGCTATCTTTTCCGCTTCCATGAAATACGTTAGTCTAACCAACAGCTATATAGAAAAAGGAAGAAACAAACTCTCGATTCTATAATTAATTTTTTTTGATCGGGATTTCATATTTGACTTGCGCAGGCATCAATTTTCTCCCTTTTTTTTTTGAATCTCATCTCTAGTTATCATACAATTTCATGATTTCGCGTGTAATCGTTTGATTATAATGGTGGCAAAGCTACAAATTCTTCGACCACAAAGCAAAAGATCAGGAAGGTGCTTCCTCTATATCATGGGTCAATTCTCTATGTCATTAGTTGACTTGTCGTTGGCAAGAGCAATTCCATGAAAGGAAGCGAATAGAATGGATTCCTATGAGGAAATTCAAGAAAACAACAGTATAGCTTTGCGCGACCAATAAATTCAAAAGAAAAAAAGAAGGTTATTAATGCGTAACCCTTTTAAAAAGAGTACCAACTTTAGGTCATTTTCAATTTGAACTTACATTTTTTTTATCTCATAAAAAATTTCTGATTTTGGGTTGGATCTAAATTCGAACGGTAACATTTTTTTCCTCTAATAAAAAAACACAAAATTTTAATAAATACCCAATTTCGATCCCCATCAAGTTTATATCCAATGATGCTATCAAAGATGCGACGTGTCATATCTCTCTCTCTCTCTCTCCAAGTGGAATGACACTTCGGGACTTTGATAGCATTATTGGATTGAAACTTGACAGGAGTCAAATTCGAATGCCTACTGAAATATGGTATTGTTTATGAAACACAAAAAAAGTTCAAGGGCATAAAATTAGTGCTTTTTCATGATACCAAAAAGAAAAGGTCCGGACCAAAATTAAGACCAATCTAAAGTAGATGCTTCTTAATAGGAACAAAAAGCTTCGCGTCCGAATTAATATCCAACCTAAAGTTCGTGTTGTTTTTTTAAGGGAATTCGCCAAGGAGTTCGTACGTTTCATTGCTTTTGAATGATCAGGAGGAGGGTGGACTCACGCAGCCTTGGCAACGCGTGGGGGGGAGAGCGAAAGCCCGTCAGAAACGTGGCCACGCTTTGGTTTGGAACCTCAGTCCGGAATGGAGCGAGAGAAGTTTCAAATTTTTTTTTCTCTTCCTCTTTCTTTTGATTTTTGCATGTTGACTGTGTTGATATATCGGCTTCTTCTTTTTACATGGTAAACCATATATTATATCCGAAAGCCTTCCGCTCCGTGCGGGAAAGATGCGTCAAGGAGGAGACCGTCCCCATTTGCACGTGGGGGCGAAAAATCTCTGATCCAGAGAATATGTTCTCGTCAACTTGCTAAAGCAGCCTCCACATTCTTCATCCCCACATCACTAGTGGAAGAGATGGCCACCACACCGCACCCTACCATGAAAGGACAGCTTCCAGCTTCTTTCGCTTCAACCTTCATTTTCTGGGGGTTGGGAAGGAACCATAGCTTTCGGTTCGAACAATTAATTACACCACCGAACCGATAACGTGGAGATCGACAGAATAATCTTCTTCTCTCGATAGATAACAGAGTCGACGATGGTTTTGCGTGATTCGTCAGTGCCCGGTATTTGAAGGAAAATGGCTTCCCAAAATCAATTTTCTTAA
Organism: Eucalyptus grandis; assembly: GCF_016545825.1. Classification (NCBI taxonomy): domain Eukaryota; kingdom Viridiplantae; phylum Streptophyta; class Magnoliopsida; order Myrtales; family Myrtaceae; genus Eucalyptus; species Eucalyptus grandis. Next base: position 35,206,517 of record NC_052615.1, read on the forward strand.
CCATTTATCACGAGAGACTTTCTTAGTTATGTGGGTCAATTCTGTGATCTCTCGACCCATATGGGGTTTTGCCTCTCCAACTCAGAAACTCCACTTGATATATTCAACAATGAGTTTGGTAATCATATTCATAACCAGCAAGACGCCCATTGTAGAATCTATATCTAAGAATATGCCAGGAGGTAAATGAAGCCGCTACAACAGATTCTAGGATAAACTACAAAACAAGCTCTATGATGATGACAAAGGGGACGAGATAAGAAGTTTTTTATCATCCTATGGACTATGATTTGAAAGTTTGTAAGTCTAAAATTCTCAGGCCGCCTCTTTTCACACCCAAACATGCTCGAGTAAATCCTACTCTTGGTTCTTCGCCACATTCTACGCCATTCATTCCTGAACAATGTCCATCAATCTAAAGGCCTATAGCATAAACCCAACTGCAGGAATCTTTTTTTGTAGATCGTTCATGACCGTTCTGCATAATATGATGGTGGCACATCTTGCGTCTAGGAATCGCTGAGAACCCACTGGTCTATCAATTATAATTTGTCCAAGCCGAGGAACTAGAAGCTGTAGAATTCCTTCAATCATTGAGCTTCAAACTAATCGGCACCTAATTCACCAGAGTTTTCGAGCATAAGGTGAAGTCCTAACAAGCATCCCCACAACAGTATTTTACTGAATTAAACTTGATGGCATGTAAGCATGAGCCCATCCAAAGGTTGGATTTGGACTTCCAATAGAAGAGAATAGGCCATCAATTAATGTACAAAGACACCAAGTCCACAATTCTCAGATGGCAGATGCAAGACGTGTTTTTAGCCATGAAGCCAACCAAGGGACAACATTGAACCTCAATTCAGATAACCATATCCAGAGTATGCCACACCTTAAACTGACCAAACTAGGTTCTCACTCCAACCATGACACATTCTGTTGAAGCACATAATGTGCACTGCAGATTCTCAATCTAAAAAGGCTGCTCTCGAGTGTTCAGGCTCCCTTCGCTAATATCTACTTGTATTATCACGACAATCATGAACATGGACCAAAAGAAGTTACCTTTCGCTATAAATTAAACAGTGAAGTTAAGAATTACATTTAGCCACTGAAGTATCAGGTTTCCCAAGAAAATGAAAAAAAAACTCACACTACAATGAAATTTATCGTCCTCAGCACACAGCAAACCTCATTTGTCCAGCTCCATTGCCTGCGCGGCCTTAGCTTTCGCCAAAGCAGTCAGCTTCGTCTTGACCTTTCTCTTCCCCACTTGGAATCCACCCGCACCCTTCTTCTTCTTGCCACTACCATCGACCTGCAGGCACAAGTACTTCAGCCCAACTCTCCTTATATTTCCAGCTAAAATCCTACATCCACAAATACAATTGATCTCCTTTTCCCAATTTCCCCCCGATAAATAGCATAACAAATTACCGGCGATCGACCCATTTGAGTTCGAATCAATCACCCACTACCAATACAGAAAGAACAGCGACCAGGGCAGCAGAATGATGACCAAAAAATCAAACTTTCGAATCCAAGATAACCAGTAAGCACCCAAAAAGCATACAAATACAGGAACCCATCACCCCTTTGCTCTCCAGGAAGCACTTAACGCTGACAGCAAACAGAGAGGCAATGCAAGACATAAGCCCAACCACCGAAGCCGCAGTCCGAAAAAATCACGATCAAAAGGGTCGAGACAAGTGGGTAGGGAGCAACTTACCTTCATCTTGTTCTTCTTTGTTTGAAGCTTCTTCTCCTTCTTCTCTTTCTCCGCTTTCTCTCCTGCTCAACAGCCGTAAAAATCAACACTTTCCGACATACGAGACAGGGGTGGACCAAAAACAGACCAACAGAACAAAAGATTGCGCCGCAGAGATTCAAAGAATCATAGAAACAGACAGAAAGACACGAATTTGAACAGAGAGAGAAAGGGAGAACATACTTCGAAGATCAAACTCGTACTGCTTCTTCCTCCGAGACAAGCTGTTCTTCTTCGACATCGTTCCCGATGCTCGCGACTGGAATTGGATTTCTTGCCCTCTTCTCGAAGTCGCAGCGGCGATCCAAAGAGCCGAGCTAGGGTTTTCTTCTCTCTCTATCTCCCCCAAACAGTTCTCCGGTTGGTCTTATTTTCTTATTTTATTTTTCTTCTATTTCTAGGAATTTGTTTATTTGTATCTAATTGAATATTCATCCTTAGCCGCGTTTATTTTCTTTTCCAAAGTTCATATGATAAATAATATCCACACCACGTGTCAATACATCATTTTTAAAAATAAATTCGATAATATATTAAATATAAACTTTTATATACATAATATGTTAATTTCATCCGCACTTGATATTGGGAGGAGCCCTCTACCAGCTTTATAACTATTGCGGCTCCTTCACCTCACAAAACCTCTTTTAAGGCCAAGTCCCCTAGATTGATATAATAATAAAAAAATCTAAAATTAATTTACACTAAAAATATCAATTAATTATTTCAATTTAACAAATTCAACTACATTATATTCAAATAATCAATAAAAAAAAACATCCACTATTAAATTTACCATTTAACAATAAGTCAAAAAAAAAAAAATCCATATGTCACCATCAAATATAATAAAAAGTCTTTCATCGTTTATTGTTTTGTTATTTTTTTACATATTTACATTTTAACCTTTTATTTATTGAAAATTTTTAAAATTGATTCTTTATATATCGAAATTTCAAACTCACGTGTCAGAGTGTGTTGGGAGAGTTTAACATATGTTGGATTTTCCTAATACATGTTGATTACATGTCGGAAAACATGTTGGAACGTGTTGAAGTATTTGACATGACATGAAGACTCCTAAATAATATTGATGCTTTCTAGTTCATATGTCATTTTAATTTGGCCAAAAGAAAAACATGCCATTTTAAACTTTTCTCTTTATGTATCTATTGATGGGGTTAAGAAAATAAATTTGCAAATTTGATTATCTCAATCTTGACGGTTTAAATTAAACTCAATTGAATCAAAATAATATGGCTCAAGACTGAATGACATTTTGGGATGGGTATGACCCTTTTTTTTTTTTGGGGGGGGGGGGGTGTGGCGGTGGTTAAGAGTGCATATCAAACTATAAAAACAATATGGTTCACTCTAAGTTCATTGGTTTGGTTTTGGTTTTGGTTGAATTCTTAGTATAGATCATTGTTGCTTTTAATTATTTCTCTAGAAGTGTGATGATTTAGTTTTAAGTACAAATTTTCCCAAAGAACTATATACTAAACGCCTATTTGTTTATGTTATTCTAAAGGGAAAAATAATAACATTTTGCTTTTTATGCAAAATTCAAATTGTCGCCCAGATTTGAAAATTATTAGAAATATTTCATGTGAATAAATTTAAGTTAAAAAAACTTAAAGCGCATCTGGCCCTTGCCTGGATGGTACCGATCGAAGGGTCAGATCACAGGTCATCTTGCGGCTGCGCGACTTCGATGTCACCTCACCTGAGATTGTACGACCTCTGCGACGGATCTTCGTGCCTCTTTTAGATTCGCCTGAGCTATCTTTTCATCGATCCCTGCTTTCACTTTATTTATTTATTTTTAAGCGAAAGTCCTTCACAAGTTTATGGTAAATAATGCTCACCCAAATACCATATGGAAAGGTATTTTGCAAAAGCCAAACCTCACGCATCCTTCATCTTTTTTCTAGCCCACTGTGTTATGTACAAACCAGTTAAATAGGTGGCAGGAATGGATGATTTGCTAATTCATCTCGTGTAGAACATCTCGCATGGATAGGACTAATCCTCTCTCTTTCGGAAAATTTCGTATCCTAAGGAACCTCAACTTCCACCTCAAGCATTAAGCAGGAAGATCTCATCAACTTGTTCCGGAAGGCAAAATGGAAGAATTAGCTCATACATACCAAGAACATAAAGTCAGATTCTGAATGATCCTTATGAAGATAAATCAGCTACAAAATGTACAGAGTGATCCGCCACATAAATCTCCTCGGCAATTACACTTCGAGTCATTAAGCGATTGCTTTCAATCTCCGGACACGGGAAAGAGAGAGCCCCGGTTACGATGCTTGCACATTTGCTTGGGCAGCTCGGAATGATTCCTTAGTCATGCCGTAATAAATTGGTTCGTTGCCCGGAAAGGTGATGAAATTCCAGCCAAAAGCAGATGCCCCGACGAGTTTACCGTCGTCATCAGGTCGCTGCTTCTCAGATGCGGACCCTGATTGAAAAGGCTTGCTGTCGGATGGTTTCGAGGATTTCTGCTCTTGGTGCTCCTTCGACTTGGAATCTGGAGCCTTTGAAACATTCCGGTTTTCTGCTGTGGAAGGCTGGACTTCGGGAGCACTATTTCCAGTTATCTGAGTATATAGATCCATCAGAAGCTTAACCTCTGCGAGAAAGAATGCCAAAAATTAATATACGCAAACAAAAGGTAAACCTTTTATAAAGGCAACATAAACTTAGGCAGTTTGGCAAGTCAAAAGTATTGCTTGGGAGTGTCCGAGATAATGGTCTTTTTCATGTCACTCTTGCTTTGCATAACATCAGACCGATGTGCTTGTTATTTCTCATTCGAGGTATACATTCTCAAAAAGTTCGGGAATTACCATCCAGAATGTGCAGCTACTGTAGCATGCAACTAGAATAGTAAACTAGAAATGACTCAATCAAAGCTATTCTACGTAGTGAAGATAGTTATGATATCACGATTCACCAAGCATTCTTTTGCTCTAAAACAAGTTAATCTAGTTTTTCTCATTGTAAAAAAAAAAAAAAAAGCTCTGAGTACAAGTTTCAGAGTACAATTCCAAAAGACTCAACCAAGTATTCACTTCAGCATGTTAAAACCCTGGAATACTCAAGACAGAAGTGAGCAAACACATCCATTACCAAATGTGAACTGGGCACAGCTTTAGGTGAAACAACAGCAAAAGTTGAAACAGGACGTTCTGTCTTCCTTTGACAAGTAAAGAGAGATACCTTCCCCCAAACATCAGAAGTAAAAAATCTCTGTTTACTAAGTCAAAGTGTATAATTTGATAAAACAACTAGATCACAAACCCATAATAAGAGGCTTTCCTAACTAGACTGATCTAGCAAATTGATCGTCTAGTATGGTTATGAACACTGAAAACTACTCTTGCAACACATCTACCTCATGAAACCGGGACAAGGAAACAGTGATCAGACACTTACGTTTTCTGATTTCTTCAGCTGCCTCGCTGTTCCGAAAATCTGGGGTCCGAAGCACCTTCAAAGGGTATCGAAAATGGAAAGTGTTAGGTCCAAGGCTACACAAGATTTTCTTCCCCCCTCCTTTGATAAGCCAGCATTCAACATAAATCCAAAAGCATGCCCAGATAATCCTTCGCAAGTTGGAGGGAGGAAAACCAACATGCTCGCTAATTGTTTCAGTTGCTAAACAAGTACAGAGTCCTAGCAACAAGTTTCAGTTCGCAAGATTCCCGAAACTGGCCACAAAATGACCAAGAGTCGGAACTACCGCAACCCAATGGGCAAGTGCAATAGCATGATTTAGTGAAAGCTAAAGATTAAAATGGAACCATCAAAGTTTCGCCAAAAAAGAACAATGAATTAGCTAGACAGGACGGCCTCGGATAGATACAGGCATCTGATCTCGAGTCCTTCCGTTCCCATCAACAGCAGACAACACATAACCAGCTTACGACGCGCTATCACTCTGGACTTCACATAAAAAAGAGACAAACTTTCGACCTGGGTATGTCCAAGAATACATCAAGCAAGAAGATCCAGAACAGAGACTTAAAAAAAAAAAAAAAAAACAAGAAGAAGAGAAAATTCAAAAAAGTTCAAGCTCCCAAAACTTCAAAACAAACGGGTCTGCTGACAGAGTCGCGATTCCTCAAGGGCAACCCGTGATTCCATCTTAAACGAATCTGTACCTCGATGAAATGGGGACGGAGGTCGCCCAGCACGGCGCGCATCCTGAAGTACTTGGAGTTCTGGACGGAGGCGTCCGCGTCCAGCGGCCGCTTCTTGCTCGGCGGCGGGAGCGGCGGTTGACCGGGAGGCGTTTGGGCTGTCGGGTCCGGAGCCGGAGCCGGAGCCGGAGCCGGCTTCGGGTCTTCCATGGATCGCTCGTGGCTGGCTGGCGCCGAAATGGGTTTCGCCTTCTTCACCGGAGCCGAGCGGCGGAGATGGGCCGGGCGAGCTTCTGCTTTTATGGAAGAAGGAAGAGCCGAGATGGAAAGTGGGCAAATGGAGGAGGAGACATTCTTGCTGCAATTTCTTTTTCTTTTTTTGCTTCTTTTTCTCCTCGTTTGGCAAGCACGTACAAGGTAAGTTCCATTTGGGTTTACTCAAATTTATTGGTCGATTTTCAGATCAACCCATGGAATTTGATTTTTTTTATTCCATTCATTTAATTTTCAATTTCGTGCAATCAACACAGCTGAGGAAGAATTTATGCAATTTCTCGACGAATTATCGATCGCGACAGACATAAGACTAATTTTTAGAAAATTAAGTCAGAATCACGTGGGTGAAATAAATCTCATCCTAATATAAAATTCCTAACCTTTTTCTTAATAATAAACTTAAATCCCAAGATTGGTTACCTTGCTCTGATTGGAGATGAGAGATCGCGTATTAATTTACTCAAGATATCGTTTGATTATTAAAAACAAAAATTATAAGGATGAATTTTACCCAACGAGCAAATAAAATATACATTCTATGCTTTTGACTTAATAAGCATTTCGTTGAACCCTTTCAAGTTAAACGCTTTTGAATTTCCTCAGATGCATTTCCCCCAAATTGAACCAAATCGATGTAAATCTATCATCACAAATCAGAGGGTGATGAAAAGAAAAAGTGTAGTGGCAATTTGAAATCAGTATATTTTCTTGTAACATAAGTAAATCACTAAAAAAGGTTCACTCCGTCCAATCTTCCAACACCTTCTTCTTCTTCTTCCTTCTTCTGCTTGTCCACTCCACCCCAATCGCCGTTATTTCTCCTCCTCTTCCCGACGGTTCACGAGAGCAGGCGGTTTCTCTCCAGCACGAAGATGATGAACCCCAGGACGGACAAGCTCGTGAGGAGGACGACCATGGTGGCCACCATCACCGCCGCCTACTTTCTCTTGACGGCTGACTACGGCCCCGAGCCCAACGCCCTCGATCCCGTCAGTCCCTTCTTCGTCTCGTCTTCTTAATCCTTTGTGTTTTTTGGGTTCTGTTTCTTTTTTTCCATGAATTTCGTTTCTTTTTGGGTGCCGAAGGAGTGTGGGGTGCGAAAGTTGCCGACTTTGCGAAGAGCTGTACGAAATTTCTGAACTTGCGATGCGACGTGAACGATTTTTGGGGGAATTTCTGGTGGGCAAGGTTTGAATTACGGGCTGGGATCGGAGACTGTGACTGTTTGATCCGTCACGCTGGTTGATTGGTTTCTGCGCGCGTAATGTTATCATGGGCTGCTGTTTCGTCTGTTTGAGGTGGTGGTGGGGATGGATGTCTTTGAGAATTTAAGATGTTCCCTCTCCGTTAAGTGAGTGGCACTGTCCGTTTGTAATTCTCACAGCATAGATTCCGATTCGTGCTTCGTCTGAGGCAGAAGCTAATTGCTGGGAACTTCTGATGCGTATCGAGGTTCTGACTTTGTAATTTGTCTATCTCAAGCAAATCTTTCTTCTTGCTTTTGCTGCTGTGCTGCAATTGGATAAAAACGCATAGTATGTATCCTGTGCGAAAGTTGTTAATGGGTACGAGGCGGTGTTGTGACATCCTCTTTCTGCTTGTAGTGATTTGACATAGAAATTGTTGTTTTTACCTGTCCTTTATACCTTACTCTTGGATTGATTACGTGGTGTTCATTGATCTGAGATGTCTTCATTCCCAGATTAAGAAGGCGATACTATCGGCCGAGAATCGTGTGAAAGGTTTTGTTTTTGGATCGAGTGAGAAACCTCGAGAGAGCCAGTAGGGGAACTTGGCGGGCTCCAGGGATTCACCAAAAGAACAACCATGATCCTGTTGCTGTGCTCACTTCATACAGAATTATTCTGTCTTGACTCTTAGAGCTGCCCAGCCTTTGCTATATGGTTTAAGCACGATATCACAGTTTTTGTGTGTTTTGTGATTAATCTGATGTATATACCATGGGTGACTAGTCCAGTTATGCGAATGTAAGAAACCTTGAGTATGGAATTTGACATGGAGGTTTTTTCAATTGAGTTTCTTCAACTCTCGCCATCCCAATTTCCGTTCTGGATGAATTATCGTGTTTCTTTTTTTTTTTCTTTTTTTTTTAATATCGTGTTCGCTATGTGCTTTTATGCTATTGCTAATCTCTCTCAAGCATTTACTCAAGTAGTCCCAGCCCAGGAATCGAGCATTTTGATTTTACATGCATTGAATCTTAAAGTAGGAAAAGTGAGCAGGATGGCAGTGGTTTGAGCTGCATATGGACCTTGCTGCTGTCTGTGGTGGAACCTTCCTGTGTCATTCTTCTTTTTTGATCCAAGGTTCGTTGTTAGAGAAGTTTATGAGCGAATAACTGTAATCTTGTCAACGTATGGTTGAAGATTGGGAAAAATTCAAAGCATTTCCAGGTCATGAAAGAGCTCCCCGGTATTTATAAAAGTCAGATACACGTCTCCTCATCTATCTTATCCAATAAAAAACTGTCATAATAATCCATTTATGAATTGCAAACATCAGGTACTTCGAAAGAGCCAGCTACATAATATTTCTCAGGAATGAAGCAAATGTCACCGTTTATTTCAATGCACAGCATCTCGCACAAAGTCACATAGTCAATTGCCTTGATCGAGTTGCTTCTGCTAAAGATGACCCTCCAATATGATGCTCTTATTGTACATCTTGGGTCGCAAGTTCTTTATTTTGTGTACTTCCGCCATGTTCAAAGGGAAACGTGCATTTCTGTCATTTCTTTCGCACCATAGAGGCAACACTTCGACCAAAATCTTCTGCAGCAGATTCTGCTCAACACTCTCCTTGACAAGCTCTTCGAAGTCATATGCATTCCCTGTGAAGTCTAACAAAACACTGCACATACCTTGACGTTTACAGTAGTCCAAGATGGCATCCATATTTATCTTATCTAAAATAACTGTCTCGACTCCTTCAAGAGACCCTTTTGATTCCACACCACTCTCTTTGTCTGTAAATATAATAAGCTTGGAATTTACTCCTGCAGCGAGACCTGGGACATCAAGTGTGGCATTGGAACTTCTTGCTACTACTATCCGAAGAGGTTGATTGGCACCAGGTTCTTGGGAAGTGGGCAGTGACAATTTATCAGATAATGAGGTTGACGAGAGGATGACTGCATCATATTCCTGCAGTAACTTGGAGTAGTACCCACCAGAGTCAGTGGCTCCTTCACCAAGATGATCTGAGACTTGGCCGTTAAGGGAGATGGAGTACCTAGAAGTTATAAAAAGGGCATTTAGTCAAATTAACCTGTGAACTTGAAACTATTTCAGCTGCTCGATTCAAACAGTTCAATTCCTGTATAGATTAAAAACACATTCTCCCTTGTGCATGTGAATTGGTGCATCTTAAATTCTGATGACATGCATGAACAAAGATCAATATTTACTGAATCAACCACCTGAGAGCAAGAAGAGGCTTCTTAGTGAGCATCAGATGTAAAAAGGCCTCATTGAGACTCTTGCATAGTGCTTCCTCCACCCCAACAGTCACCTCGATCCCCGCAGCTCTTAATCTATCAATACCTTTTGAAGCCACGAGTGGATTAGGATCTACCATCCCAACTACCACCTTTCTTACTTTCGCTTTGATCAGTGCCTCTGTACACGGTGGAGTCCTTCCAAAATGATTACATGGTTCCAAGCTCACGTAAGCAGTTGCATTCTCCGCCAAATCACCAGCATCTCTCAAAGCAAACACCTGCACATGGGCATTGTGATGCAACCTAGTTTGTAAGATAAGAAGATAAGACTTTAAAATTTCATAAACTAAATCATGGATTCACAATTTTATTTATTCTATAGAATACTGGGAAAGATACAAAATTATATTGTTCTGCAGAGAACTTATTTAAGTTTCTTCTCAATACTAGCTGGCAAGCCGGAACCATGTCACTGTTCAACTTTAGAACAGCAACAGAGAAATGCCCATCATCAATTAAAATGTGAACAAGCAGCATCAGTGTCTTAAGGTCCTCAGCTGTGACCTAGGTGAAGTCACGGTAGAGCTAAACTCCAGCCCAAGGAGAGCTGCCCTGTATTACCGTCATCTAGTTGGAAGGTTGGGGGTTGAAGCTCCGAGCCTAGTGGTCACACTGGCACTGCCCCTGCACCATCTTCTCCAGCCAGCTAAAGAAACCAATGAAAACACAATGCAATGTCCTCCAGAAGGAGGAAAAGTGAAGTTTTATTCCACCTAGTTATTAAGCAACTAAAGATGGAGCGTGAAAACATGAGCTAATGTAACTGACCTCAGCATGAGGCTGACCAGCTTTGGGATGGAATCCTTCGCCAACAATCTTCCCATCCTTGACAATTACGCATCCCACCAAAGGATTGGGACTTGTACAGCCAATCGCTGTCCTTGCAAGCTCCACACACCTCCTCATGTAAAAACTGTCATCATGTTCTGCCATTCCACAACAGACTCTAACTGAACAGCTGCGTTTTCCCAAACTAATGAGTGGCCTAGAGAACTTTCCAGATGATGTGTACAAACTAGGAACTGAACCTGAGTTGTATCCAGGTTTGATGGGTTGATGCCATGGTAAAACAGAAGTCAAGAAATGTGCAGAAGGTGGCGAATTGGATGGAGTGAGGGGATTAGGAAAAGACAGTTTTAAGAACTGCATATTATATTCTTCCTCTGAATATGGCGAGATGAGAACAAAATTTAGAGGCAGGTCTAGGGGAATAAAGTTAACATAGGGTCATAAAGCAGTGTCTTCTTTGTTGGACTCTTCTAAAGAAGCTGTATACAAATATGGGATCTCTGATCAGAAGCAGATATAATCGGGTGAATTAGGCTCAGATATGGACCAACTCAGATAAACCACCACCCATGGTATAACCTGGTATAACCTGATTTAAGCCCAAACAGACCTGTATAAGAAAACATGACACTGCTGAAGTGCTAGATCATGTTGTTATGATATTAGTGCAGTATTAAGGAGAATCACCGATCCAAACAATTGAAAGAGTAGCTGCGAATGTGTTGTTTCCAAAAATTTGACAATGACAAAAACAAATAGAACTGAAAGAGCTAATCCACGAGGGCGCTTGGTTAGATGTGGGATTATTAAGTAACCAAAACATTCGCTAGCTTTCACTAAGCAAATTATCCTTTATGATCGAAGGAAACTGTGTGAGAATGCAAGCAAAAAGCTATGCATTGTGATGTGCAGTACCTAAGTTTCCTTTTTCATTTTTCCAATTCATATGATAGGCAAATTTGCAAATGCGTGCATCTACTGGACACGTGCCAAGGTAATTTGTTTCAGAAATCATCCAAAAGCATGGCTCTCCTGCCTGGAGACATTATTTTGGTTTTCAAATTGCAAAAAAGGCAGCCCCACATAAAGTTGAGCAATTCAACCGCTGGTCCTTATTAAAGATGGAGGCCATGTTAGCGACATTATCTTGGCATTTAAACTCATTATCAACGGGTTACCATTTGTCAAATACACAAGCCTCGTTCACAAACTACACATGGATCTTTCTCCAAATCTGTCCAAACATCATATCCAAAAATCATGAAATATGGTTGTCCTCGAGCTCAGTCGCGGCTCCTCTTTCACCTTACGTAACTTTCAAGCTCAGGCAGTTTTAACTTTGAAAAAAATGTTCAGCTAAGCAGCTTTGGCAAACCATCACATGGTTAACATAATTGTCCGTGAATGTTTGCCAGTCAAATCATCAAACAGCATACGTGCGTAAGTACACTAACGTCTCCACCACAGAAGTGGCAAACCATCACACGGGTAACATAATTGTTCAAGATTCTTTGCCGGGCATTCCATCAAACAGCACGCGCGCGTAGGTACACTCACCTCCCTAGCACAGAAGTGGCAAACCATCAAATGGCCAACACAATTGTCAAGATTCTTTGCCGGGCATTCCATCAAACAGTATGCGTGCGTAAGAACACTCCAACCACTCTACCACAGAAGTGGCAAACCATGACATGGCCAGCATAATCGTTCAAGATTCTTTGCCGGGCATTCCATCAGACAGCATGCGTGCGTAAGTACACTCCAACCTCTCTACCCCAGAAGGGGCAAACCATCACATGGCCAACATAATCGTTCAAGATTCTTTGCCGGGCATTCCATCAAACAGTACGCGTGCGTAAGTACACTAACCTCTCGACCACATAAGAAGAACATCAAAAGCAACCCATCCTCTGTCTACTACGCATCGCCGCGTCGTCAAAGGGAGGAGTAATGCACGCCGCGAAAAGCAGGAGCTCAGCGGATAAGAGAAGGGTACGAAAGGGGAAAAGCGAGCACCTTGCAAAACGAACGAACCGATTTCAAATTTCTTCACCACAATGAAGAACGAGGACGAGAGACGAGAGAGTGAACTCTGCAACCAATCTGACTATTCCAGCCATCGCCGACCAAGCACGCGACATACCCTCGAGACCCTTCACGACGAATCGACGACACGTTCATTTAACCCCAAGAATCAAGAGGACACGATCGGAACTAAGCCTTCTATGGCCGAAATTCGATTTTCTTAAATTTAAGCCCTAAAAAATTTAATTTAATACAACAAAAGGATACTAAAACAAATATATAACAATAGCCATACAACGATTTGCATCGAACATCAATCAAGTAATTCAAAAATTCTAAAAAATTTCATGCATAAACCTTAGAATTTCAAATTCAAAATTCTCTCTCAATTCTCAACCTTATATATCGTTGGAAAGATCTCAACATGTAGAACAAAAGCCTATATTACGAGATTAATTAAGCAAAAAAATATACATGAAAAAAAATAATGCCCATATTCGGCTCAAAGAGGAGGATTTCGAATTTGTCCAAAAAAAAAAAAAATTTAGGTTCTACAATCATATACAATAAGCTCCCATACCACATGTAGAAAATTATTCTCGTAAATAATTAATCTTTTCATAACAAACGGATCCATACATGATTGTAAAACACCAAAATCAATAAATATAGCGGAATTAAAGCGTACTTGTTTAAGCCATTGCTTCACTTGAAGAAAATTAGATGACTCGATAATTAGGGATGCATTCGGAATACCACATCTTCCTAGCACTACAACCTATTTCAATATAATGACTTTTAATGGGATTAAAGAATCGATAGCTATAACCTACCTTTTTATGGCTAGAGAACCTAAGAAACCCTAATCAACAGCGTGTCAACTGCGGGCTTTCCATTACGGGCTTCAATCAAACATAATTGTCTACACTTTCTTTGCTCAACTAGGCCCGTTAACAATAGATGCCATTACCCAATTCAATCAAATCACTTTAGGGTTTAACAAATATTGGAATATTCATTAACCCAATTATTTAAAATAGAAATCAATTAATTAATGTAAGCCCATATTATAGGAAATTTCCAACATGCTCATGTTAGAAAAAATTGATTTTATGATATTTGATTATGAGTAAGTCCACTAAAGGCAGGTTGCATCTTTGAAAATGATACTTATATTGCGCTTAGTATTATTTATCTTTTTGGGAATAATTTCTATTTAAAAATAGTTTTTTTCTATTCTAATTCCCTATACGAGTTTTTAAGTAGAAAACGAGTTTGGTAACTACATAGAATTTCTATTATTGAAACAATAAAAGAACAAAAATGTGTTTAGCACGACTTTAAAAATTTATATCCTCAATTTTTTTTATTTAATTATAAAGAGACTTAATGTTTCATGTTTAGATAATATTGGACTTTTGTAATGAGAAAATTACCTAAGAAAATCCAACATGATAATAAGTCAAAGATGGATGGCTGGAAATAGTAAAGAGTTTTGTTTATTTAAATAAATCTTTGGACATCACAATAAATAGATATATAAATCTTTTGAGAAAAAGAGCAAACATTGCTTGAAGTCAATGACTTTTGCAACCTAGTGTTGTCTTTAAAAGAAAACAATATTAAAAAATCCACATAGTAAAGCCCTAAAAACTTATTCAATTTTGAATCCAATTTTCATTGAAAAATAATAATTTCATATTTTTTTATGTTAAACTAATTCTAAACTAAAGTTAACATTAAAATCTAGTTAAACTACTCATAATATAATTTCTAAAATTTTCCTTTTTTTAATTTATTTAACCACTGATGGTTCGCCCCAGTGGCCACCATTCCAACTTGGAAGGGGGAGGTGATGGGTTCAAATCCCCACCTTCTCGGAGGATTGGGGTGGGAACGGTTTCATTTCAAGTAGGTTTCGACTCCCACGCCCGCAAGGAGCAAGGCAAAAGTCCGAGAGTGAGTGTTAGAGTAGGATTAGAGTATAACCAACAAAAAAAAAGAAAAAAAATAGGGTCAGGAGACCAAACCTTATGTCAATTGTGTAAAGACTAGCATTAAGTTATGTTGAGCTTGTTTTTCTCATATTAACTTATTTCTTTTTCTTTTTTTTCCGAAGAACAAAGAAGTAAGTTATTTCTATTTTTTATTTGTGTTCTAAATCTATTCCATGATCATCGATCTATTTCGAGAAATAAAAAAATTAGCTAACATTATCAAACAGATTTATGTTCTTTTTATGTTTCAAAATAAAAAATAGAGAAACAAAAACGTTACCAAATCAAGTCGAGTTGTAATGACAAACATCTTATTTATATATTACAAAAAACCATAAATTGGGGATTCGATCCCTCCGTGTTTGAATCGGCTATATCTTCCTAACACCCCTCCATTCTTTGCCTTTTGATTGAGGGTCGGCGGTTTGGTTTGTGGTAGTTTGTAGTGCCGTGGGTTGTTTTTTTTTTTTTTTTTTGGGTTGTTTAGCTTGTTCTTTTTGCCTTTGTTCTTTTGATTTGGCTCCCTCTCACTCTCCTTGTTTTCCCGCAGCTAGAGTGTGAGTTTTGGCTCCGAATTTTTGTATATTTGTCATTTGCTTAATATATTCTTATCCTTTACCAAAAAAAAAAAAAAAACCCCCATAAATTAGTGATAAATTTATCCAAGACTTATTTTTTGATTACGAAAAATTTCAAAATAGTATGTTTATGACAAATTTATCTTAAATAATAACAAAAAAATCTAAACCAAGTACACATGTGATAAATTATTCAAATTTATTTTTTTACTACCAAAACCCCAAATTGATATATTTGTGTATATTAAATTAGATTAATACAATAAAAAACTAGAAAACTGTACAATTATGACAAATGAAAAAAAAAACCTAAAATTATATACTAATCAATTATCACGTATTATCCGAAATAAAATTTAACGGAAATTAATAGATGGCAAGACAAGTGTACCGGTTTTGGATTTTTTGCAATCAAAAAATTAGTTTAAGATAAATTTGTCAAAAATGCACTAGTTTAAAGTTTTTTGTGATATTCATTGAAATAACATAAATTACAACGAAATGATGAAATCATATTTGTAAAGCATTATACATGAACATTTTTTTTTTTTCTGGAATGAGAAGAACGGCCATTAGCTAAATATATTATGGAGATGGTAGAAAGAATTTATGCGAAAAACATATAAGAATCATCTAGAGGAAAAAAGAAAGAAAGTAAATGATGAGAGAGAGAGAGGCAATAAATGTATAAAGATAGATTCTTCTCACCTAGATACAACACAAGAATGGATTATACTTAACAAATTAAAAGTTTAAGGACTACGTTGCATAAAAGGCAAAAGTTAACAAATTATGTGTATCATTATCCTAAACAATAAATGAAGATAATGATTTAGGAAGATGAAATAAATGATCTTTGAACTTTTACTCGATGTGCAATATCATCTTTAATTTATTTGATATGGCCAATAAACTTTTGGTACATGTTCAAATTCACTTATTTGAATATTTAGCATAAATTAATGGGTTATATCAAACATATTAAAAGTTCGGAGAATAAATTAAAAGTTAATGGATCATTTATGTCATAATCCCTAATGATTTTCTTATTGGAAGTTGGTTTCTTCAATTTGAACTTGTTTTCAATTCATGAGATTGAGTAATTTTCCATAGTTCAAATGCAAATAAGTCTAAAAATAATTTCCCAAAAACAATTCCATTTGATTAGGCTTGTTTGGTAACCAGCCAAATATTGCCTAATTCTATTATTTTGTTCCTAGGAATAAAAAAAATAAAATAGAAATCTCTATCTCGTATTTTTTTTTTTTTGATTTTAGAAATAGATTTGGAATATAATAAAAAAATAGAAAAAAGTTATTTATTTGTTTCAGAGAACAACTCCAAAATCAAATCCATTTTATTTTTTTTCCTTTTTTCTTTTTTTCTTTCCTTCTTTCTTTGTTCGGCGACCTTGCTGGCCAAAGGAAGAAAGAGAACAAGAAAAGGAAAACATGAAATGGAAAAAATAAGAAGAGAAAAATATAATAAAATTATTTTAAAATTTTTAAAAAATTCTAAATCATAAAAAGAATTAGAAATCCTACTAAATCCATTTCTATCACAAGAATAAAACTTTTGCATAGTTTTCAAATATTTTTAAATGCTAAAAAATTCATTAATGGAATAAAAAAATCATTTTTAAAGAGAAATTATTCTCACGAACATAATAATGATTATCAAATAGGCTTTTACGCCCTTGTAATTCGGGCTCCAGAAAGGTTCGACCCGACCCGACCCGACCCGATTCGGCCCATCCGCCCTGCACCGGTTCCTGTGGTGTTCCTCGCCGACCAGCGAGAGTGCCGCCATATCCGTCCTCAAAAGTTTCAAAATTTCCAACCTTCGATCCAAGATCCGGAAGCTCAAGATCAACCCACAAATCTAGCCCTCTTCCCCACGCCACTTCCTCCTTCGATCCCATGGCGATGAACAGCGTTCGAGCCCTGGAAGCTCCGGCGTCCGCCGAAACCCCCGGAGACGCCGCCGCCGACGCAGGGGACGCGTCGGAGGAGGAAATCGAGAGGCTGGATTCCGACGTGTCGGAGATGGCCGAGAAGATCCTCCATTACCGCGCGAGTCTCCCCGACCAGCTCAAGCAGGCCCTCGATCTGCTCAAATCCGCCGAGCGATTCGACTTCGCCGGTCCCCCGCCCGGAACTTCGGCGGATTCCGACCGAGGTACGTAACCGACCGCGCTTCGATTCCGGATGTCTCTGTCCTTTTCCTCGGGACCACGACGCGACTTTGGTCTGCGTTGAGGTGAGGAGGCTGTGATTGTGGCGGTCCAAAAGAAATGCGGTAGAAGCAGGAGGTGTACGCAGTGGGGGAGACTTCGAATTTGAACTTAGCGTCTCAACTGCGTGCCTTTTATCAGTGCCTGTCGGGATTCTTCTGCTATGGTTTTTAACCCCCTATACTGCTTGATTCTATTGTGTCAACTTGAAAATTGCTGTTCAAACGAAGATGCCTTAGGGTTTATGTGATGCCGGGCAAGGTTTCTTTTTGTGGCGTTTGAGTAGGATTTGCTGATTGTTGTTGTTGTTGTTGTTAGGTTTTGCTCATTGTTGTGTTATTAATTCACCAGGTCTAAAGCATATAGAGGAGATCAAACGTCGTATGCGATGCGGAACTGTTTTATGTCATATACTAGTTGTAGCTGTAGAATGTGTAGGAGGAAGAGGATCTCCTGGTGCCAAACATTAGGATGTGGGAGTTTTTTTATGGTTTTGGGAGGGGCAATTGAAAACCTTTTTTCCTTACCAATCATGATGCTGAAGCCTCGGGCGAGATGTGATTCGTCGTTGGTAGAATCATGGCTTAGCCCTGGTGTTTGTTCATCTGCCTCGTTTAGTCCAACTTTGCTAGGGGTAGCAACGGCAGCAATTGAGTCTAGTAAGAGCTGTTTGGTGGTATGAAGGGGTAAAAAGGGGGAACAGCAACCTGAATTTTCTTTGTTGGTCAGTGAAAATTCAGTGTTAGTGTTGTCTCGTTTTGTAATCTAGAGAATGGGGGATGTGATGGAGTGAGTCATGAAAGAGAACCTGCGGGCATGTTCAAAAGATCAAATTACTGGCTGTTAGGCGGAAGTTCTCCATGGAGATATTAGGTTTTGGAGTGATACTTCTTACCTTGTTCATAATTGGGAATTTACCATGAACTGACTAAAATTCTACACCTGACTCGGTGCTTGTCTCACAAAGACTGTCACAGAATTTTGTTATTGTCAGTGCAATGCTTGAGTACGCTCACTGTGCGAACTGTTTTTAAATGCTCTTCTCAATGTTTTGGTATGTTCCATGCCTGCATCATGTCGTATTGTACCAGTATCTTCCTTGCATTACTTCAGCTGAAGCTAGCATTGATTCTGAGGATTTTACAGGTGCAGCAGGAATGATGGCAGTGGTTGAAAGAGATGCAGAGATGTTGAAGAAGGTCCAGTTGCTTAGAGAGAAAACAGCGGTGAATGCCTCCATGGTGCCCATTCTCTTGAAGAGAATGAAAGACTGTATTTCGTTGATTGACAATTTGAGCACGCAAGAGCACAGCACCATTCGCATCCCCTCATCATTTAACAGAACAGGATCGACCAGCTGAAGTAGTAGCTAGCTCATTGATTTTGCAGCGCCGCTGTCTTGTACAGCTAGAGTCGATGTGTCGGGATTCCTCTCTGGGTTGTGATTATATCCTAATGGTCTGCTTTTCTACAAACGGTTACCAGCGAGTAGGAGCTTGTCTTTTCTGTTTCAAAAGTTTTCGCCTTGTCACCCTTTGCTGGACTCCCAGTCGGGGTTAACTTGTACAGCAAATTTAATTTGACATGTCGAGTGGTTCAAATTGGAAGATAGCTTCTAGGCAAAGTGCATTACATGTTTCCTCTCTGCGTGTAGTTCTTCAGATCTCATAGCATCTCTCTGCTGGAACTCTCGTCGGACTCGGCTCCTCTCTTTAACCAGTAACACAGTGACCTCCTCGTCTCTTGGCCTGAAAATAACTATCCCCCATCTGGCCAACTTACGCCATGAATGCTTGGCGCGAAAGAATTCACACGAAGGATGACCAGACTCCACGTCGGAATTCATCTGATTCAACGCAGGATGGTACACGACATGGAAGGAGATGGAGGGAGAATTGTCTTTCTGGGTCGGACGCTTCTTTGGTCTGCTGGTGGGCCTTTGGTTGGATCTTCAAGGCCAGTTTCCAACACGCATGAGCTGAGTTGGGCCCTTAATCCGAGCTCTATCCAGACCTTATACTTATAGATCCGAATATGCTCACCTCGGATTCGCCAGCGGACCCACGTATGTCAGACTGCTTTTATCGTATTACTCGACGGTAATCTCGTCTTCTGTTCCTAATTGAACGCTGCCCTGCAGATGAAACGATCACACCGACCAACCTTAAGACATGCATTAAGGGTTTTGCTAATTACGCTTAAACACGTGAATTCTCTGTCGGCTTCTCATAAAGTGTCTCGGATAATATTTTCACCGTTTCTCTTCATGTGAGAATCATGTTATCATTGGTACTTTCCTCTATAATTTATATAAATAGGAAAGGAACTCAGTTAAGACTAATGACCCGGGCACGTGCATACCGGTAGCGAAATCGTCCCGGGGTCGATGAACGAGGGATTCCGACTGAAAACGACGTCGTACCGGTCCCCCGGCCGAGCGAGCGGAACGTCTCACGTTCGTCAATTATTCATCTTCAGAGGGCACGGGGCTTGTCTTCATCCCCATAAAGAGAGCACTTATTCCAAACCTCCACGCACGATTAATATACGATTTCGTCTGCGTGCATGCAGAGAGAACAACGATAAAAAGGAAGGGGGGGTCGGTCCCCGTACTCGAATGTCTCGGAAGACGGATGGTGTCTTTTATAACGTTCACGTTGTTTTCATGATCATTCCCGGCAGATTCCTTGGTAATGACAAAAAAAACAAATATATTATTTTCTCTTTTGTGCATTTCCTTGATTGAAGAGAAAATTTAAATAATCCTGGACCTACCCAACTGTGGCATCTTATAAAAGTGGAGTATTTTTTTACTGTATGAAAATCACAGAGTGCCGGGGTTATCGAGAATAAAACCACGCGAGCAAGATGGCTTTCATACGGCGCCTGCTTAAGTATTATAACATTTCTTTCGATCAATTGAGTACCGTAATTTTTCTTTTGTTCTGGTCATTTGAGTACTATATAACTTTTTAATTAATCACGCGAGTGTCATAAGTGCCATATCACATTGAATTTTTGATCTTCGGATAAAAGTTTTTTCAAAAGTTGTAGCATTTAAGTAATCAATTGAAAAGCATGACACTCAAGTAAATGCTTTTCTAAACATTTGTATTGTTGATTCAATCTTCAAAAAGTATTGCTCATAAGTATAGCACAAGAGAAAGTTGGTACGTGGGAATTGCATAAGTTTTCTCTACCGTCTGCTTAATTGTGAGGTAACGCAGATGTAGTTTTGCTCTGGTTCGTTCACCTCGGTAAACCGGCGAAACGTGCTCATCGTAGTTGCACTCTCAATAAAACCCTAATATTTTTTGGGTAAAGGGATAAAACCCTAATATTTTTGTAATTTGCTTGCTCTGTAAATCGCCGACTTGTGCATGTCTCAACGAGGGAATGCCATTCAAAGCTATATTCAATCAGTGTGCAGCAACCCAACATCATATGATACAAAATCTTCCGTGTAACTCATGCTGTTTCCTCGTTATTAAAAGGAGGAAATGGGAAACGTGAACCAATCATTTCTAACCTTGTGCGGTGGTCACGGACTCCATCGGGAGAGAACGTGTGTTCTTGGGGGTAGGGGGAGGGAGACAAACGAACGGATTCCAAATTTCGACCAATCGCTTGTTGGCCACGCCACGTGATTTTGTTGGCTGATCTCCTGCTGCCCTTGGAGCTTTCCCTCGTTTGATTCTGTCTGGCAGAGGGGAAACTACAACGAGCAAAACAACTCTATAGACTACCCAACAAAAGTTTTGCGAGTGCGCACCATTTCTTATCAGCAAGAAAACTCACTGTCTTTATGTATATGAAAGGATATTTTGTGCATGTTCGATATTCCATGATGGACGTGGATCGGAAATTCACCAAATACAGGGAGCATGAAGTGTTTTAGTAGCCAGAGTCATCCCGTCATGTTGGTCGTGATACTATGATGCTTTCATCGTGTTGGTATTTAATTTCCAAAAGAGTTCCGATAGTAAGATGGTGATGGCTCTCACCATTTCTTTCTTGGATGGACGCCGATCCATATATTAGATTGCAAAAGCACACCGTGCCGTTTTTTAATGGTTTTGAAGACTTATAAAGTTGTTATATGATTTATCGGGGTATTCATATATATAGAACATTCGAGAGGAATGATATTAAACGAGTGTGCTTGTCATAAGAATGATTCAACACAGTCATGGAGCTCTCCAAACCCGAGAAATTCTGATCATAGATACGAAAGTCTACAGCATACAACATGATTATCCTTGGCTACCCTGGTTTACACATATATTAGCAAGACTTTCTTTCAACCTTGGTCCCCCACCCTTTGTCGGTGGATAGATCCAATTCAACTAGTAGGGACTGTCGCAGGTCGAATTAAGTATTTGGAATCAACACTCCTATCTCGATACAATACACATCTGGAAATTCGATGTACAACACGTATACATTTGGATATGAGATTTGGGTTCAACTCATTCTCGTCATAGCGTCGATCGTTCATTTTCTATTGTCCATACGATCAGTCTTCCAGCCGACACGCTATGATCACTGTCGAAGGCAGGATTCGAGGCCTCAGGCCTCTGTCTAATTCTTAGCATTGCGGAGAAAACGAGACGAGACCACTCGCGACTTCTTCACATGATTCTCCACGATGAACACAACGAGGACCGCCTAATAATTGGAGCAACGCATCGGGAACTCAACCAAATATTATTGATTTGTACGCAGATTTACGGTCACGTGACATGTGACTAAATTGATGGAGGAGGGGACAATTTAGCAATAGTCGAAATCAGTGTCAATGATGCATTCGAGGGATGGAAATCGCCCGCGTCCAAACAAGGTAAAGACAAGACCAGCCCCAGTTTTGTGCTGACACAAAGCTGCGCGTACCATGAACAACTCATCACGTTCGTCATCTTGCCCCCGGGCTTTTCACTCCCCTCATGATGTTATCAGCAGTATCTGTCGTGGAGTTAAGCCTCCAGCTCGAAGCGTAAACGGAGCAGAGAACACTAGAAGCAGAGGCAAGATTCAAGAACCTAATAAAACCTAGTTCAAGATGCGAGGCGAAAGATTTCTGCACGAAATTTCATAATGTATAGTATATACTCTACAATAAAGATCACGTCGAACGCCGAGCGGTTAGAGTGACATGGCCCGGGTAGGTTCTTGGTCGGTCCGTCACCTGCTTCTTCTCTATGCTAGAGATGGGTTCTTCGACGTTTTCTAAGCGCCCAACTCTTTTGCGCCGGACGTTAATCCCACGTTCATCCGGGGATCATCGAAATTGAAATGTCGAGTGTCAAGCGTCCAAATATGGTCCTTTGAACTGGGTTCAGATTGTTCAATCCACCCAGAACAAGTTTGAGAGCTTCAGCTTTTTACTTCTTGATGCTTCCTTGCCTTTTGGGTGTTGTGAATGGGACTGGGAGATGGGCGAAGACCACATGCCTACTTGTTCGTGCAGAAACACCAGCTTTTAAGAAGACCCAAACAAGAAAAGTTATTACAATAATGTTTGTCAATGTTGGTACCTTTCAAAAATGGGCCCTCCTCTTTTATTTTTTTTTTGTTCTTTCTTTTTATCCTTTAGCCATGGCATAATTCTCTCTCTCTCTCTCTCTAAATCAAAACCCGCCTTCTTGTCTTGGTTTCCTCAACGAGATCTACTTGCAAGATTGGTGCTTTTATGAAGATCATGCAGCAAATAAAGAAGAAAAAATAGATGGAGAAAAGACACAAAATACACTGCATATTATGCGTCACCTCATACGTAATATTTATGTATGTGTCACGTAGATTTGGTCTCCTGGATTTGGATTTTTTTTAATTTTTTTAATTTTTGGTTCCCTGAAAAAGTGATCCCCACCTCTTCAAATGATTAAAGTCTCTTTTGATCAGGACACACAAAAATCCGGATAATGAAAAGGGCAGCACAAACAGTAAATTTGACTACTGTAGAAGTTTGTTAATCGCTGGTTCGACTATAATAACTCACTATCGAGTAAGTCCTATCAGCGTCTTAATGATACAATAAAATACAGAAAAGGCAAAAAAGAGATCATCGCTTTTAACTATCAGGAAATTATGGAAAGCAACAGTTCTGTCCTTTATATTCTTGTCAAATCCTCAGTTCAGTTGGGGTCTCTTCAGCGTTCATTGTTTATATTTCCTTTCCTTTTCTCTTGTCCATGGAATCCAATTTAATAGAGTCCAACCGAATCTGGCTCAAAAGAATTGCAAGTGACAGCAAACAGTAGCTACCTCTTCTGGGTCCTGTCTGGAGGTCTTCTGAGCTGAGAGATTTAAAAGGTCTGTAAAAGATTCAAGGTTTCTTCTACCCAGGGGAAAGAACCTACTTCTTCCTTTATCACCCATGGGTTCTTAAACCTCGTGACAGTGCAATTTAAACATTAGAGCAAAACATAAAAAAAGAAGAGAGCTGTTCAAATGGCTACTGGCGTAGAAGGCAATGAAGGTGTCCCAGCAAACCTGAGAAAGCAGCTTGCTGTGGCTGTGAGGAGTATCCAATGGAGCTACGCAATTTTCTGGACACTATCAGCTACAAAACAAGGGTGTGTGATGTCTTTCTCGCAGTCAATCTGTGTTACTTACTAGATCTCCCAAGTTTTCCTCTTTCAGAGTTGCTTTTGATTTTGTGGTTCTTCTTAAAGGGGGTTAACTTTTCTTAAATTAGGAAAATGTCCTGGTCAAAGTCAGGTTTCTTAATGCAGTTGATCGATCCATACTCAGCATGGTGCTTTAAATGTCTGGTGTTGATATTTGAAGCTGCCATTTTCAGGGATGATTGACTGTTTTTCTGGTTCAATATGGCTTTTTCTGCACACTACAAACGCAGCTTTACACTTGCTCAAAAGCTTGGTTTCTTAATCATTAATACTGGTTAGCATTTGGCTTTAAGGTTATGAGTGTTAGGATTCTTGATTCTGCTAAAATTGATTAGTAATGGAGAGATGAATCTGGTTTGGGAATGTGGAGTAGAGTGAACATTGAACGGCGTCCTCATCCTCAGATGCACTTGAATTTAGCTCTCATCGAAACCAAAGTTATCCTTTCGGAGGAATCCTCGTCTCTGAAGAAAACTAGACCTGCAATTGAAATTTGTGTTTGTGAAAGTAATGAAAAGTAGCTTTTTAAGCTAAGAAAGAAAATGCGCTCTTTTTTAAGTATGTCTTAAATGTATTCTACTTTTGAAAACAGTTTCCTATGAAATGTCGAATATCTCCTTTTCTGTTAAGTATGAGAGGTCGACAGTTGCTTCAAATCCATGTTCTATCTTCTCTTTCCAAATTAGAAGATGTCCTAAGGTGAAAAAAAAGATACCTTTATACAGAAACTCTTGCAACATATATATTTTTCAAAGTTGCTGTCAAAGAAAATTTCTCATCTTTGAATAATATTTATTTTGCTTTGTCATTCTCAGATGAAACTTTGCTTATCCAGGACTCCTAAGAGTTTCATACATGTTACGCCTTCTTTGTTACTTGTACATTACGGCAGAATCGCTTTTGAACTTGGTTAATAGTTCATGCCTCTCAGTTGTTTTCTTGTCTTTAATGAAGTGTACTGCAATGGGGTGATGGCTACTACAATGGGGACATCAAGACCAGGAAGACGGTCCAAGCCGTGGAGCTTAAACCTGATAAGATTGGTTTACAGAGGAGTGAGCAATTAAGAGATCTTTACGAGTCGCTGCTTGAAGGGGAAACTGATGCACAAAACAAGCGGCCCTCGGCTGCATTATCTCCAGAGGATCTCACAGACGAAGAGTGGTATTACTTGGTTTGCATGTCCTTTGTATTCAATCCTGGCGAAGGGTAATTTCTCTCCTGTATACTTTCTTTTAGTGATTTTTTGCTTCATTTCGTGCAATATTGACATGATAGTTTTAACATATGTAGTCTTCCGGGAAGAGCGCTAGCGGATGGCCAAACTATCTGGTTATGCAATGCTCAATATGCAGATAGCAAAGTGTTTTCTCGCTCACTACTTGCAAAGGTTGGGATTTAGGGGCTGAAAAGCCTTCAGCTTCTTTTGTAATTGCCTTGATTTCAGCTGATGCTCTAGCAACATTACACAATTTGTCTAGCAAGAACTAATTTTGTGTTTTCTGTGTGAATTTTCTTTGGACTGGGTTCAACAATGCACAGAGTGCATCTATTCAGGTACCTCTCTCTCTCTCTCTCTCTCTCACATGCACAATGGCACGCCTTGCTTTCACGGGCTTCGTGGGCTTTGTCTATAGTATGCACTTTGTGTGCATGTGCATCACATGTAAATGATTAGACTGTGAAATGCTTGCACCTGACTTACTTCCATTTACTTGAAGAAACAAACTAGTTTGATGTTCTTCGAATGCTTGCACTCCAACTTGTTCCTTTTGCCCTTTGGCCAAAAAAACAGGTTCTTTTGCTGGAAATAGTAAGTTTAAAATCCCCGGAAAAAAAAAGAGAGAGATTCACTTATTTAACCCTTTGCCCTTGTCGTACCATTTAAAAGCTTACGAAAGATAATGTGTAGCCGGATATTACATTATACTCTGTAACACTTTGTCATGATTCTACTAAACAGTGAAAAAAAACATAATTCTGCCTACAGTTAAAGTGACACACAAAAAGAAAGAAACGTCCCATTATTTCTTTCAACGGAAATTTTTAGGGTGTTCAAGTACAAGACCTCCGGCAGAAAAGGACATCACAGACTTGAATTGTCTGGGTCTATCTAGTTAATTTCACTATCTCTGTAGACATTAGCAGCGAGGATGATTCCATTGCTTCTGAGATCATGACAAATGATTCCATTGCTTCTGACATCATGACATAGTTCTGTGGCTGTGATTTTCAGACTGTGGTATGTTTTCCCTATCTCGGAGGTGTGATTGAACTTGGCGTGACCGAGCTGGTGAGTTGTGCTGCTGGAGTGGATTACCTTATATTCTAGACCTATATGTGCACCACTGACATAAATTCTATCTCATTCTTCGTTCTATGGAATGTCTGACACTTAGGTCCCAGAGGACCCCAGTCTCCTGCAACATATCAAAGTTTCTTTACTAGATTTCTCCAAGCCAATTTGTTCTGAGAAATCTTCCTCTATACCACAAAATGGAGATGCTGATAAAGAGCCTATGTGTGCCAAGGTCGACTGTGGCATGGTGGATGAGTTGGTTTTGGAGAACCTATATTCACCGGCTCAAGAAATTAAATTTGACCCAGAGAAAATAAGTGAATTTTGTGAAAGTATCCCGAAAGAACTGGATATGGACTCTCCTGATGAGTGTTCTAATGGGTGTGAACACAATTACCAAACAGAAGATTCGTTTATGGTTGATGGTATGAACGGAGGGGCATCGCAAGTTCAAAGTTGGCATTTTGTTGATGATGACTTCAGTAATGGTGTTCAAGGTTCAATAAACTCTAGTGATTGTATATCCGAAGCTATTGTGAACCAAGACAAGTATATTTCATCTCCAAGGCGAGAAAATGCCAAGAATTCCCACTTGAAAGAACTTCAAGAATGCAACCACTCAAAATTAAGCTCCCTGGATCTTGGACCTGACGACATCTCGCATTACAGAAGAACAATTTCTGCTGTTCTAAGGAACCCTGATCAATTGCCTGAGACACGGTGTATCTGCAGCTGTGGATGCAAATCCAGCTTTCTGAGGTGGAGGATGGTTGAAGTTCATAAACCGCGAGCACACCAGGAAACTCTGAAGAAGATTTTGTTTGAAGTTCCACTGATGCACCGTGGTCAAGCTCTTAAATCTGAACTACAGAATGGTGTGGAATCATTGCTGGGAGATGTTGATTTTTGCGCTGGCCACATATTGTCTACCAAGAAAAAAGAACATGAAAAGTTTCTGGTCCTGAGGTCCATGATTCCTTCCATCGAGGAGGTAATTTTCTCATTATCTTTTTTCAGTTTTTCCCCGTTAGCATATATTTGCCATGAATGATTATCATATTGATGGCATCTTCATTTGAAAATATCAGCATTATGTCTTTCCCGATTCCAGGACATGGCTTTAGGATTTTTCACACCTTGATTATGCTTTTATGCTTGTGCAGATAGATAAAGCATCCATCCTTGATGACACAATTATGTACCTAAGAGAGCTTGAAGCAAGAGTGGAAGAACTAGAATCTTGCATGGACTCAACAGACCTTGAGGGGAAAGTTACCAGGAAAAAGTTTCCAGACATGATAGAGCAGACATCCGATAACTGCAAAAAACGTTGGATAAACAAGAGGAAGGCCTCCGACATTGATGAAACCGATGCAGAACTTGATAGAAATGCTCAAGGAGATGGGCTTCAGACAGATGTCAAAGTCAACATAAAGGAGCAGGAAGTATCGATCGAGATGAAATGTCCCTATCGGGAGTACTTGTTGCTTGATATTCTGGAGGCAGTAAACAACCTGCACTTGGATGCTTATTCAATTCAGTCATCTACACTTGATGGTGTTCTCAAATTAACCCTCAAGTCTAAGGTTAGTGCCCCAGGCTCGACAAAAAGAGCACATCAAATATGAGTTTGTTCTCAACAGTTCATCCTAACAATGACCCTTTCTTGAATTTAATCTCAGTTTCGAGGCGCAGCAGTATCTCCAGCTGGGATGATCAAACAAGTCCTTTGGAAGATTACTGGAAAGTACTGAGAAGTGTAGTTATAATTGATTGTGTGCTTGGTTATTCAAGTGGGTAGGCGATCTCTTTATGTTTCTGTAAGTGTATGGTTCGGCTACTTTCAAAACCAGTTCTTGCTAAATGTTCATCTCTTAGGATTTATAAGAATTTTCTTGTCCTAGTAATGAAGAACCTTGCTGTTGTATTGAAGTAATTCTGCCAGTGGCTGCTGATTCAAATTTCATTGCCAATTACACGACCTTAGAAACTAAAACCACTGTTCATCTACCTCTTTCCTTGTAGTTTCGGAAATGAAAATCAAGAAACCTATTGATTCGCTGTTTGCAGAATCAATCTGCATAAACGGGTGATGGAGAATTTCATCTTTTAGAATGATTCCCAGATGCAGTCCAATTGGGGAGCGCCATATCTGTATAGTGCTATTCTTTTAATACTGGAAGTGTCACAATCTAATCTCAGTTTTGCCACTTTAAAATAAAGGCAATCTTATGTGATCCATGCAGTCTGTGCTTTTCTTCTACTTGTTTTGCTGGACACAAACAAAAGGAGATTTCCATCCTAAAAAAATAAAGAAAGAAACAAGTAAATCATAATATTTGAGAAAGGAGAAGTGTGACCTTAAAGATAGAATGGATGCTTTCGAAGTTGGAACATATGCGATCATGGGATATATGCTGCAATCTGCAGGTCCATTTAGGGGCGTTTCTATTTGTTAGCTCAAAAGCTCTTAATATGCTATTACATCCATCTCTCTCTCTCTCTCTCTCTCTCTCTCTGGCACGCCTGCCCACGTATACGCACACAATATACATTAATTGTTCATAGTTTTGCACAAACTTGGGCACTTTCCCCCAAGGGAGCAAAACTTCCAGCTGGGTCATAATGTCAAGAACAACGATTTGGGAATTCACTCATGCAGCTATAAAGTTCTTGCAAAAATTGGGGATCTCCCAGAATGTGTGTTTTGACTTTATGCATATTTCACATGGGGGGAACCATTATTTTATAGAAAGTCGACTCTTGTATTCTTGCACATGAAGTGAGATGACCATTTGCAGTCCTCCTATTTCCATTGCCTGTCTCTGCAGATCAAATAATTAGTCAACAGCATGGCAAACTGGTGAGATTATTCAATTGCAAAATGCAGCAGCAGAATGCACAAGTTGCGCTGTGCCAACTTCACGCATTCATTGTTAAAGAGAGTCCCGGTGAACTTTCATTAGAGAAGAGGGAAACATGAACATGGACCCAGACAAAAGCAAAGTGTACTTTCAATACATTAGAACTCCATTTCTTTATGCGCAAAATTTGGTAAAACCCCGAGCTAAGAAAACCACATGTGCCTGCGTGTTATTGGATCCACCTATGAATCGAACATATATTAATGCTTACACCATATATGATCATGTCCGAGTATTGTATAATCGAGGGAAAGTGAAAAGGCAGAAATGCAACATTATTACTTAAGGACTTCAATTCCAGAAGGATTTCTGACTCCTTTAACAAATTTATGTAGAAAGGTACACATCAAAAGATTTTAACAAGCCCGAAATGTACACAGTGGAATTGCAACTAATTTTATTGAACAGCTCATAACGAGGCATTCTGATATGAGTTCACATTTAACAGCTCCACTGGATTAGGGAAAAAAAAAAACCGTAGGCTACAAGGTGATTCGTTATCAACATAAGCTAGGACTAGGACTCGGATTCTTTTCAGCCACCCCCTTCAGTCCCTCCCGGCAAATCCTTTAACCGTGAAGCCGACTTTCTCGAACTTCCCGCGCTCTGTGCTTTCCCTGAATTTGACATAATCCGAGCTCACAAAAGGCTTGTACATCCTCACATTTCCTTCTCCTACCACATCATCAGGTGCCAAGATCTCTTTCTCATCCTCAAAGGACCAAAAGAAAGCTAGAGAAAAGCGCTGCGCCGGCTGCTTCAGGACTACTCTGTGCTCCGATGAAATTAACTTGTCATTACTCCAAGCTTGCAGCATATCTCCTATGTTCACCACAAGAATACCCTCTCGAGGGCTTATGTCCAGCCATTTTCCTTCTTTCGATCTCACTTGAAGTCCCCCTATGTCATCTTGATACACAGTGGTTATACAGCTCATATCAGCGTGCATCCCAAGACCTTCAACCTCATTTTTGAGACTCTCAGGAGGAGAGTAGTTATTTATTCTCAAGTACCCGTGACAATTCTTGAAATCGGATTTATAATATTTCTCGTTGAAACCTTCTCCCAAGATCATCAACATGACTACTATGATTTTGTTCGACAAATCTGACATCTTCCTTCCATATTCTTCCAATACCTCACTGCAGGGAAGGAAAAACAGAAGATTAGAAATTGTAGGGGACAAAAAATAAGTGCTTAGACAAAGAAACGACTGTAATAAGAAAATCACGGTGTTACCAGAATTCTTGTTTTTGTTGATCCAGAATAATATCTGCAGAGCTATTCGCTGAGGCGAGAAAATCCGGTCCGGACACTCGGAGGCTTTCGAAGAAAGGAGAGGCTATGAAATGAGGAGTGTAGGTCTTGGCGGAAGAGAATGGACCGAGCTTGAGTTTCTCGTCAGGAGGGAGGCTAAAGAATTGTTTGCAGAGAGCATGGAGTTTGTCGTAGAAATCTCTAGCGATCCCGTGGTTGGCAATGAGGAAAAAACCCCATTCTTTACAGGCATCGGCTATTGGAGACAGAGAGGATGGCTGAATAGGCTGAGAAATGTCTAGAACTGGAAGCTCCAAGGAAGTCTCTGAATCAGACATCTTTTCGAGGACATAAAACATTAAGGTTTGGTATTACCTTTCCGTTAGACCCAAACAAACATAAGTATGAAAGGGTTCACCAGTCTGACAGGAACAACTGAAGCAACAGGATGGAGTTCAGAAAAGCAGCATGAAACACCGCCTGACAAACATCTACACCTTAGATTTTGGTGGAGGACAAAGCCTACAATTTTTGCCCCTGTTGTTACATTCTGTTATGTAAGTATATATACATGGGAAATGGCAACTGAACTAAGGCATGAACAATTAAAATAAGAGCTCTCAATTGGGCCGAAAGGGATTGAATAAAGAAATGCAACCCTCCTAGTTTGACCTCTGACATTGGCTGTTCATGTGAAGCAAGTCATTCATGAAGTTTTCTTTTCTTTTCTCACCCAAAATAAGGGAAAAAGGAAAAAGGAAAAAGGAAAACTGGCAGTTATGTGGATCGAAGGACAGGCTGGTTTGAAGGTATTTAAGTCCTCGTGGGACTTTGTTAATTTCGGTTGTGTGGATCCTCGAGCCTTGGACTCTTCTGGAGAAAGTTTTCACCAAAAGCCAAAAATGCTCATGTGCCAAGCATGCATTCAATGGCTCTCATTGAAGTGTGCGTGACTCGGGAAAAAAAAAATGTACCAATTCGCTTTCTTTCTGGATTAGTCAAATGTCAATTACTGCATGTTTTTATATTTCAAAGTTGGATCAACGAAAAGTTCAGGGTCTCATAATTCTTTCTTTACAATGAATCTGTACTTGAAAAGATAGGTCTTTACTACCTGCGTATTGTTTGAGCTTCATCAACATGCATACTAAGAAACTACTTGAGTTCTGCATTAATTTAAACTTACAACCTATTTACTGTCTTTTGGAGCTGCTTGTTTTCAAGAACTTCAATTGTTAAGTTCTAGAATATATGAAAAACCAGCTACTCCTCTAGACTTAAAAGTTCATGATTAGCTGGACACTTTGACTAGTTGCAATCTAGAAGAATTTGCATTATGGGGGTCGTGGGGCTAACTCCCAGTTGCACTATAACCTGATTGACTTCTTTAATAGCAATTTAGAGTCAAATTTGACATACTGGGACTTCGAAGCATGCTAAGAGTATATT
The DNA here is from genome assembly GCF_016545825.1 of Eucalyptus grandis. Lineage (NCBI taxonomy): Eukaryota > Viridiplantae > Streptophyta > Magnoliopsida > Myrtales > Myrtaceae > Eucalyptus > Eucalyptus grandis. The sequence goes on from NC_052615.1 coordinate 35,238,412, forward strand.
ATTAATCTTTGGAAAGTATGATGGAAATGATCTATTTACCTGAATTAGCGAAGATATATTTTAGTCACTGTAATCTGTTATTACCTTTTGTGCTGATCCAGAGAAAGTGAATTACAGAAAGATGAGGGAGACTTCACCTCTAAAGTTTGACGATTAGTGTTTAAAGAACATTTCTTCCTTTCTATTGAATAAAATGATCTTAGTGTGACCATTGTGATGGAGATTGGACTTTCAGTCTATCAATAGCAAAAGGCTTTGGACCGAGGGCCCAATTCCATAGAAGTACTGTTGGACCCTTAGGCTACAAGAAATTAGTTTCAGCAAATATGATGAATGTCCAAGAGCTTTCTTCCATAGGGTGCTTCTGGTGACATGGTCTCTCATTGGGAAAAATAGTATAATTAGAGAAAGAGGAATTGAAAAACGATTAGCTTCTGCTTAGTTATGTGACTTCCAATGCAAGTTATGCAACAGCTATCTTCCTTTTGGCCACTCAACAATTTTTTCCCCTTTCATTCACTAGCACAAGCTGTAATATTTGGAGACCAAGACTAGCAAAATCCTTGTGCCGCTAGTGAAAAGTGAGAGGTATGATACATGTTTCTTATTCTTTCAAGTTCTGAAATATATAGATCATGAGTCATGAATAGGTAGATAACTCAGACTAAAAAGGGTTAAAGAAATTCCATTTCCTAATCACTGATTAAAACTCATCACTTGACCTGGATGGCCAGCGCCAAAATGGGATAGATATTCAAACCCTGAGAAAATAGTCATTTATTATCTTTATCATGAAACCTCAAACTGATATCTGTTACCAAAAGAAAGAGATTAATGCATAATAATGCAGTGTACGTGTAACTTACACTCGATTTTCATTTACAGAGAAAAGAGATCGTGATTGAGTTATTACTAATTAAAATGATCTCTTTCAGAATAATCGGATGCTCTCTTCTCTCACACAATCATGACAGGAGGAGGAATTCTTGAAGTGCTTCTTGTAAATGCTGAAGGCATTCAGCACCCACATCTCACTTGTATCTCTCTCTCTCTCTCTCTCTCTCTCTCTCTCTGCGTTCCAATACAATTTGCATCACAAGTTTATGTCTCTTTTTGCCTTAGCCTCACTAGTATTGGAAAATTCACGTCTAAATGAATTTAAAAATATTATTGTAGGGAAACCAACATACTACCTAATCGCGGAATGTGGTGCTCAAGTGCATAGAACCAAAATTTCATTAGGTTTAATTCCAGCTGACTTTTTTTTCCCTTACTAAATGAAATCCTAATGCTACTTTGTTCACTGAATTCTTCTTTCTTGTTCTGCATAAAAAGGTAAAGATGATAAGGCTTGGTGGAATGAAAAATTCGCATTCGAACTCCAACCATCTGATTTTAGAAATTCCACCCATTTGAAGATCAGAATCAAGAAGTCAAGATTCTTCAGTCAGGGCACATTTGCTGGAGAAACCACGTATATTATCTAAATCTCGTAACCTTATTGTGTTTTAGTCTTTCTGGGCATGCACAAACCGGCGCATTAGTAACTGTAATTGATGTTGGTTATGATTAAGCTTAAATTTCTTTAGCTTTATCTAGTTTTTGCCCCCTTTTTTGCAACTCAGAATTTACCTCGGAGGAATTATAAGTGAGGGACTTGACAAAGGATTAGTGGAGGTGGAACAAGCTCCATACAATGTAGTTCTTGAAGACGCCACCTACAGAGGGCAAATAACACTTGGTCTCAAATTCATTGCCAATGTATGCAATAATCTGAAATAATTTGAACTAAAATATGTCTTTAACTATACTCTAGTCGATGTATATTATTTGTCTTAACACAAATCTTGTCTTATTTATACAGAAAGAATCGCAAAGAGAGACAAGAGAATGCTTCCTCCAGGATCAGGAGAGAGACCCAAAGACCTCAATTTCCAGGTCTATTATGAGTCTCTGGATGTTTTCCTGGTGGAAGTTCTTTTCCAAGCGCAGCCGCAGAAGTTCCAAAATAAAGAATAATTAGGATCGGAAAGTAATCATCGCAGCCACATACATGGATCTTTAATCGGGTTTCCTTGTGAACAACTGATTCTTACTATTTTTTCGTCAAATTATTCCTACAATGATTTCTCTGCATTATGCTGATATACTAACCCTTGCAGAGGACGATTTCAGGGAAAAACCAAAGCAAGGTTTTGGATCCCTACTAGTTCACCATAACGTTGAGTTAAGCTGACAATGAAGTCGGTACTTCCTATGAAATTTATGAGCCTGCGATAGAATCTGCTGGGAAAATCTTAGTAGCCATAGTGCCATCTTGACACAAATCCATATAGACTCGAGTGAATGAATGTCTGTGTAAATACAAGATGGGCCAAGCCCTCGAGCATTAAGCATTGGATCTGCACATAAAAATGAAAAATCCCAAGATGGGTATACAGTTAATATAACTGTTTGATCCCATTGGGAAATTTTATGGGCAATAAGACCTAGCAATTTTTTCCCGTTCTTTACTTGCTCTCTCTGTCCTAGACTCCTAATCATTCTATGGTGCTAGAGAACTCCAGTCAGACCTGATGTTCTTTCTAAACATACCTGTGAAAAATCATGCATGGCCTGCAAAGAAACAATTAAAATACCGACCACCTCGTAGTCAGGTTCACGCATGTGGTGGGAGAGACAAAACGCTTGATAAGCTTTTGACTTTAATTGAATATACATTTTTCTTTTGAACTACGACACGTCTATAGCACAGTGGCATGAAGTGGAGTCTTAAAAGCTGAGAAATGGGCAGCACGTCTTTGAGGCCTATCTCGAAACAACAACATTGTCTCATACTTCGAACAGCGACTCGTCTTTCCTTATTTTAAGCCTAATTGTTCAATAATTTCAAGGATCACATGCATTATAAGCCAACCCCCCGACCATGCTGATTACTTAATTCATATTTAAGTCCCATTATACAACTCAAGTCTCCAACTTTCTTTTACCCTTTGAAATCTAAACTACAATTTTCCCCTCTAATTTTTCATCCAAAGAAAACTTTGAGAATCTCAATTTCTCTTAGCCATCCGAAATTGTTCTTCTATATTCGTCAATATTCTAAGAATCAAAATGATCTTTTTCCTCTACCTTTTTTTCTAGTCATAGATGTTCGATGCACTTCATTTGATATGTCAATTTCCCTAGTAGTGGTCTTAGCATGAATTCCCTCTCTTCTTTGTTACTCGAACAATATGATACAATTTTTCTTGAAAATGTAAAAGAAATCGACCCTTTTCGCAATGCTCAATTAATTTATCTTGACCGACAAATTTAATAATTTAGGTTTAAAATGTAACGTGACTTGATAGGAATGAGAAATTAGGAGCTATATAATGCCTGCTTTAGGCACCAAGACAAGTTGCTGATGATAAGACCGCCAAAAAATCCTAGATATCGGGTGCCAATAATGCTTAACCAAGACAAGACTCAATCTGCATGACATTTTGTATGGAACGTTCGAAGTTTCTATAGTACGACACCTATTCCATCAAATCATGCCAAAAAGCAAGGCGAGCAATTTGAGACACTTTCCCGTGCTGAAACTTACACTCACGGGTCAGCTTCCCATGCAAAAACAAGAAAATAAGATGGTCGAAAATCCAAAATAGCGGGGGCCGACATATCAGGGTTTCTGAACAAAATCAGTTTTGCTGTCTTATATTAACTGGCAAATGGGCAATATTTTTTGCCGACAATTATCGGGTACAATATGTTGAAGCCGATGGTGGCTAGCTCTGGATGAGGGATGGCCATGAAAGGTGCGAGATTATTCTTCGCCAGCTGCAGCAGTATGAGGGATGGCCACGAAAGATACGAGATTATTCTTCGCCAGCTACAGCAGTACTCGTAATTTATGCATCGCTTATTGATTGGTCAACTCATTGCACGTCCGAGGGACGCTTGAGTTCTAGAATTTTTCTTGGAATAACTCTCTCGAACTGTTCTTCACACCACCGTGTAATGAGGTGCTCCTATAAAACTAAGACCCATTTCCCACCTTCTGTTATCCTCGTTCAACACACACTAAAAATCGCTACTTTTCAAGTTCCGCCAGTCACTTTCCGGAAATCTTCTCCGAGAAGTGCAATATTCGATGACGGGCATCTGTTTTTGGATCATATAAAGAGACGGGTTGGATCATGCAATTCAAAACCATGTGATTGCATTTTAAAAGATTCCACAGAGAGAGAGAGAGAGAGAGAGTGCTTAGGAGGGAACTGTTTCAAAAACGGTTCTGAATAAGCTTGTTGCGAGTTGAGACAACCAGCAGGTTCAAATTCGAATGCCGAAGCAGCTAAAGGTAACGTAAAGAATAAGTGAGACCGTTGCTTTTTTTAGGCTGGGTTAGCCCTTTGCTTTAGTTTTTCAAACTTCATGTTTTTTCAGCTCTACAATATTGGTTCAAACATTGCTTTATTTGCAATGCTCTTTGCTGCTGTAAATTTTTCAGTGAATAATTCAGATTCCTGCCAACAAAAACGACCCGTGAAAGAGCCCTTTTGCTTTTTGTAGCTCAAAAGAAAAGCATTGATGTTTCTTTTCCTTTCTTTTTCAATGTTTCTTGATCTTTCTCGCCTTAAGGAATTGCATGAATTTCTCCGCCTATATAAGACAAATTAATGTGCTGCCATTGTGATCCTGAAGTTCTGAGTTGAGTTCAAGTTCAAGACCCCGCCGAACTCCCACTAAATGAGGCTTTTCATGATGATGTGCAGCGCTGAGGAGCACTCCACAAGCTCGACAATTTCAGCAATGGAAAAATTGTCAATTTTGGATGAAAATTCTCAGCCCGCTTGCCGAGCTTCACCTTCTTTGGCCGATCGACATGACCAATCCACCACTGATACCGAGACCCCGATGAGTGCAGACTCTTTCATGTTTTGCCGCACTAACTCAGAGGCCTCGACATATTCGGAGCAGACAGACGATAACTGTTCCTCTAGCGAGCCTTCCCCCTTGTGCTGGCCGAGTGTCAAGTCCGGACGCCATAACCATATCACATTTGACGGACTCGATGTGAAGCAGCAAAAGCAGTGTCTAGAAGAGAAGCTATACAATCTTGAATCATCGGATTCAGGTAAGCAATTTTCATGGCTTTATGTCTTTTGCCACTTCAACTTCCATAGGATATCTTTCGGTACTTGGCCCAAAAAAAAAAAAAAAAAAAAACAATATTGATTAGTCCGAGTGTGTGTTGATGTTTGTAGCTGGTGTAGAGCTTGAGATTATAAAGGAGAGATTCGCAAAGCTTTTGTTAGGAGAGGACATGTCCGGGAGTGGGAAAGGAGTCTGCACAGCTGTGACAATCTCTAATGCCATAACCAATCTTTATGGTAATCTTTAGTGATTTCGACATTGAACAGAATCAAATATATCAGTGAATTATGAATGTTATATGGTTGGACTTATGTCTATCCACGTTGTTACCATATGCAGCTACTGTATTTGGGCAAAATTTAAGGTTGGAGCCTCTGAATCCCGAGAAGAAGGCGATGTGGAAGAGAGAAATGAACTGCCTTTTATCGGTCTGCAACTACATCGTGGAATTTGCCCCCACCTTGCAGACTTTACAGGACGGCACGACTGTCGAGGTGAGTCTTGAGCTTGTGCCATCCTCTAGAACACCTTTTGAATGGCGCATGCTGTTTTTTTGTCTGCCTTTAACATGATGTTGTCGGCCTTCCAGGTGATGACAAGCAGACCGAGATCGGACATATTCCTCAACCTCCCCGCATTGAGAAAGCTCGACGCGATGCTTCTGGTGAGCACCTGCATGTTCCATCCATAGATGTAATCGGCATGTCTAATCCCTCTTCTTCGCATTATGAGAAGTTGGATTTTGGTTTGTTCAGGAAATATTGGACAGCTTCCAGGAGACAGAATTCTGGTATGCTGAGCACGGGACCGTGTCACCGAACTCGACTTGTAGGGGATCGTTCAGGAGAGTTATTGCGCAGCGCAAAGAAGAGAAATGGTGGTTGCCTGTTCCATGCGTAAGTCCCGGAGGCCTATCGGAGAAGACGAGGAAGCATTTGCAGCAGAAACGCGACTGCGCAACTCAAATCCACAAAGCGGCAATGGCAATCAACAGCAGTCTCCTAGACGAGATGGATATCCCAGATTCTTACATGACATCTCTTCCAAAGGTTGGGTTCAATCCTTATATTTATTTTTTTCCTTGTCTAGTATTACGCTCCTCTAGCACCACTTAAGTTATGCCAAGGTTGATAAAAAGGGGAAAAATTGAATCATCTTGGCTATTGCTGGAATGAGTTATCCTCCCTCAACTGAATTGAATGAATGTCTATGTTCAATTGTTTAAGAAAATGAATAGTTACTTCAGTTATAGTAGTGACAGCAATATCTTCACTACACAAGTATGCAGTCACTTGGACTCTGCTAAACCCATCCTATTCTTGCTTGTGTAATCTCACAGAAATAAATTGTCTATTCTCTTTCTTTTAGAGTGGAAGAGCGAGTGTTGGAGACACAATATACAGATATATACACGCAGCCGACAAATTCTCTCCAGATCGTCTACTGGACTGCCTCAACATATCGACAGAGCACGAAGCACTCGATCTAGCGGACAGAGTCGAAGCTTCGATGTATACATGGAGAAGGAAGGCATGTATTAGTCATTCGAAACCATCATGGACCATGGTAAAGGATTTCATGCTGGAGACCGGCCGAAACGACAAAAACTATATGTTAGCAGAGAGAGCAGAAAGCTTGCTGCTTTCCCTGAAGCAGAGGTATCCGGAGCTCTCTCAGACAAGCTTGGACATATGCAAGATCCAATACAACAGGGTGAGAGAAACTTCCTGCCAACTATTTTTCGTAGCTAATCATTTAAATTCGCTGATGTCTCGCTCAAAAACACATCACCTCGCATCTTTGGGTTCCATGTTCTTGCTTTTCTATGATAGCAGTTCATGAATGTGCTGAACTAGAAACGCATCTTGCAGGATGTGGGACAAGCAGTGCTAGAGAGCTACTCAAGGGTCCTGGAAGGTCTGGCGTTCAATGTCGTTGCCTGGATCGAAGACGTGCTCTTTGTAGATACATCCATGAGGAGCCAAGATCAGTAGGAAACAGTTGGCGCGGTCTGCATGATAGCTCACGTATTCTTAAGTTTCAAGCATAAAGCTGAGCGTAAATCTGTAAACAAGCTTTCTTCGTAGTGTATAGCCCAATTAGTTAAGCAGTTCGCTTTTCTTCGGCTGTATATCAGACAGTTCATCATGACGACGTACCATGCCGTAGCGAATATAGCTACTTTGCATTGAGTTACTTCCTCCTCCTCCCTTAGTCTGTTTTTCTATTATCCACCGTCTGAATAAAAGATGATAGACAATTGCTTCACCCAAATAGGATGGGAAGAAGAAAAAGGAAAAATAACAAAGTCACACCATCCCGTTTTTCTATTACACGTCTAAATCCTGATGCAACTTAAGTATCCCCATTTTTGGAGAAAATATTAGGTGCGCCGGGCGCTCCACGTCACCGTGCGCCCCGCCCAATCAGGATGCGACACGTGTCGCCACGTGGAGCGGGTCCCACTTTTATTTTTAGTCAAATTTTGGCCGCGTCCTTCTCCCGCCCTTCGCATTTGAAGTCCCCTTTCTCTTCTCTCTTCTCCCGCACGAAGTCTCTCTCACAAAAATCTTTCTCCGCCTCCTTCGACACCGACGATCAGCACCGGCCGAGCGCCCTCCTCGTCCAGCGGTACTCGATCTCCACCGCCGCCACCGCCGCCTCCTCGCCGCCCTCGCAGCTCCCGCTGGCCTCCAAGATCCAGAGCGGCTTCGAGACGCGGAAGTCGTTGTCGACCTCCGCCTCCTTCGACGCCAACGACCAGCACCGGCCGAACGCCCCCTCATCCGACGGTACTCGATCTCCGCCGCCTCCTCGCCGCCCTTGCAGCTCTCGCTGGCCTCCAAGGTCCAGAGCGGCTTCGAGCCGCGGAAGTCGTCGTCGACCTCTGCCTCCTTCGACGCCGACGACCAGCACCGGCCGAGGCCCCCTCGTCCGGCGGTACTCGATCTCCGCCGCCGCCTCCTCGCCGCCCTCGCAGCTCCCGCTGGCCTCCATTAAGTGCTGAAAAGTCTGCCGGTTCAGTTGCTCTGGTCAAAGCAAGTTCTGAGAAAGCTAAAACTAGACCAGCAGGAGAATACCTGACTGCAGGTGCTGGGTGAGGCAAAATGCTGCTCGGAACTGCTCTAAAACTTGAGAAAAACAAGCCTGTAATCCCAAAAAAGGACTAACTGTTGCCAAAAGTCGAGAGGGTTCTCTTCAAACAAGACCAAGCCAATGTCATACTTCTACACAAGATAAAACATGTTGGATTTATTTCTTTCTCAGAATTTGTTTTGTGAACGCAAACATGTGTCCTATTAGCTTAGTAGTTGAAGTATGAATTGTAAACATTAGAAGGATGAAATATTCATTTGTTAATGTAAGTAAATTTCATCTTGGTTTCTTTACTTACTTTGTGTAAAGAGAGATTCATTTGTCAATTGCAATATGAGGAGAATTTTGATATTTAATTTATGAATGTGGTATCTCCATGAAGACTTTTCATGGAGACGAGAATTCAATAGTTCAAGAGAACAAATTATGAATTCAAAGTGCAATTTCAAGAGTTGATCTCCGTCGTATGTTGTTCAACTTGTTCTCACATTAACCCATCTTTCATTTGGGGAAAAAGTCAAATTTGCACAAAGAAGTGAGTGGCATCGATGTGATTCAAAATTCAAAGTGCCAAGTTTCAACAAGAGTTAATAATCACATTATGAACGAAATCGTTCATTACATCAAGTCTTGTGCATTGATTTAACAAGGGAATTGATATCAGGTTAAACACTTCATAAATCTGCAAGAGTAACTCCACATTTAGAAGCTCAACCACAAGTTCTGGGAAATCTATGCCACATTGGCAGGACAAGTGAAACCGGGAGCTTGAGAAGGGCGACTGCTGCTGGAGAAGGGCTCGCTGCATCAACGCCGGCTGCTGCTGCTGCTGCTTCTTATAGAACTGTTGGTTCCACCTCCCCAATGCTTTGAAAACCAATCCTCAATCCTTGCTGGACGCGCCCGGTCAGCTTTTGGGTGTCGGCGATCACCGAGGAGGCACACGCGGAGAAGGTTAGAGCTTGGGACGCAGCCACGACCGGCGGGGCTCTTCGGACCAAGTAGCACCTGGTGGTGACAGCGGAGGCGATCGAGCTTGAGGCAAGCAGCGGGCTTTTGGGTGTCCACGCTCGCCGAAGAGGCCAAGGCAGAGATGGTCGGGACCCAACCACGATCGGCGGGGTTCTTGGGAGTGAATGGCTCTTGACGGCAACGGCAGAGGTGGCCAAGCTCGAAGGCGACCAGCTGGATTTTGAGCGTACGCGATCGTCGAAGAGGCCGAGGCAGAAATGCTCAAAGCTTGGGACCCAAACACGACCGGCGAGGCTCTTCGAGCGAGTGGCTCCTGGCGACGATGGCGGAGAAGGCCGAGCTCGGAGGCGACCAGCGGGCTTTGGGAGTCCGCGCTCACCTTAGAGGCCGAGGCGAAGATGGTTAGAGTTCGGGACCCAGCCACGACCGGAAGAGTTCTTCGGAGCGAGTGGTTCCGGACGGCGACGGTAGAGGCGGCCAACCTTGAGGCAACTGGCGAGCTTTTGGTCGAGAGAGATGAGGTTGCAGGTTTCATGGAGAAAGATGCAGAACAAAAATTTTGAAAGAGAACGCGAGGGGAAGGGGAAGGGACGGCTTGCGTGCAAATAGGAGAAAAGGACGCAGTCATTAATGAAGAGAGAGAGAAGGACGCGGCAAAAATTTGGCTAAAAGAAAAAGCGGGACCCGGCTCCACGTGGCTACACGTGTCGTATCCTGATTGGGCGGGGCGCACGGTGACGTGGAGCACCCGGCGCACCTAATATTTTCTCCCATTTTTGTCCAGCTGCAGAAGTATATACAAGCAGAAATTTACCTATTAATAGCATGAGTTAAATTTTTCATTGCCTTGAGGAGAAATGAAGTAGCAAAGTACTTTAATGTATGCAATTTGTACAATAAAACCCGCTTAATTTCAAGATTAGTCGCGCATGCACTCCCACAGCGGGCTTTCTTGAAACCACACACTTATAATATGTTGGTGAATGGTCGCATCGCCTAAACGAACAAAAAGAGAATGAAGAAGAATAACTTCGATAATCTGAAGCACATTAATCCCAACTTTTTTTTTTTTGGTCGGAACATTAATCCCAACTTGTACAGTACTTACAGCATTCTTTTTGTGTAATCCTAGTTTTCCTTCTATACAAACACATCTAAGAAAGAAAAGTCACAACCATCATCACCACTCCAAACTCGGCAATTGCAATAGCAACGCCAGGTACACGAAGAACAAGAAAGCAAAGGAAAAAATGAACAAAAAGATCAAACCTCAAACAGTGCAGGAAAAAGTCTGGAAAGGGAAAACAATGAAAAATGACGCGCAAAAACAAGAGGCTATAAGAACCCTAAACTTTACAGTATGGCAACAAAATGCATATGGCCGCAGGGAATGGATGGACCAGCATTGAGTTGAGAACCATCATCAGCATGGGAACAACGTGGAGAAATGTTCCTTGCAAAAACCAGTCATCGTCTGTACAACACAGACACCATGGAAGACCAGCCTCAGACGCTTCTTGCATTGGTTGAAAAAGCTCAAGTTAAAACGTGAGACAAGGAAAAAGTTAGAAAGTCGTGTCATTTGTGCTTTAAGAAGACTGATCCAATCCCCCCCCCCACCTCAGGCAAAGCTAATAATGACTCGATCAGAGTTTTCCTGGAACTCACCAGGTCAATCACTTGTCATGCTATACATTGATTTAGGTCAACGAAGCCGGTGCTGCAGTCATTTTCAAAATCTCATCCAACCCAAAACGATATACAATTCCTCAGCTATCCTCCATGCAGCAGTCGATTACCTCGTCAATTAGTTCATCAAAAATAGCATCACCCATCTCAAACCCAATGCTTTCAGAATCAAAACGTAGGTCCATCCACTTCCCAGGTTTCACCATGTCTTTTCTAGCAATCTGTTCCAAGTTAGGTGGAGAGAGTGGGAGGAGGTGCCAGTGAACTCCTTCCCACACCTCGTGGATTGTACTTCTTATATCATGGACTGGCTTAATGCTTGGCTTCACATATGAAACCCAAGGAGAACAACCGAAGTAATGCTGACAGACCTCCAGAAGGACCTCATTTATGCAATCAAACACAAGTTTTTGGTCAAAATGCAGTTGGTCATAGAAGAAATCCACTTCATCAAACACAGATGGCTCAATAAGCTGGTCTGAAGGTGCTGATCTCAAATAAAATTCCTGCCTGCCCAGGCCAGAGGCATGCAGAACAGCTTCTACATATGCCAACAATGATTCCTTGCCCTCCATTGACGTTTTAATATGAATACCATGCTTGAGAGTATGAGGCATTTCATCTTCGAACTTGATCTTCAGTGGTTGTATTGATGGTTCTACAGAAAAATTATCGAACAACAAAAGTCAGCCCATAATCATGACCATTCCATTATTAGATACATACATACATATATTTTCTTTTCATAAATCCCCAGACCTACCAGATCGAGATGTGGTTCTTGCAGGACTTATGTCATCCTCCATGAACAGTGGCTCAAGAACAGATACAGGACTTTGCCTCTCCAGTTTGTCGACAGCAATTTCCAATTCCGCAATCTTCTGAATTGTTGAAGAGTTTGATGGGGATGCAAATGGAGACGCATGTAGTTCATCATTGGAGTGAGGCTCCTGCTCATGGAAAAATGTGATTTTAAACTGGAACAAACACCATAAAATGAAGCAGATAGCAACAGATAGGAGAGATCATGAATACAAGGCAAATTTTTCCGCCATTGCTAATGCACTTATCAGATCTCACAGGATCTCTACTCCGCTCTCATTATAACATTTGACATCAGACTGCTCTATTAACATATATATAGGCCAGTGCTATTTCCACAGTAGTAACTGCTGCAGACAAAGCCAAGTAAATGAAAATTCCACACTACCCTCACAACATAGGTAAGTTTGACCATAAGTTTATTGTATCCTGTTGTTTCATTCATTAATCAAGCCAATCTGCAACCTTTTCTCTCTAATTACGTCTGCTTTTCTTCTCTATTCCTTTCCAGTTCAAAGATATTCACTTTGAAAAGAATTCTCTATACCACTCATATGTCTGAATGATATCTCCCCTTTTAAGATCACACTTAATTAATTCGATATACCAACCATACAAACTCATTGCCCGAGGAAAGCCTAACAACAATAGCCCCATATCCTCACCAATTACTCCAATTGGTTTTATGTGTATTAGCCACTGAAAATGGGATAGCAATTGAAATGAGTGTTACGAGTGACATAAACTTTTGATTTAAAGTTATTACTTTGTAAATGATAGAAACTTAATTGCTTCAGCAGGCAAGGGGCGTCTTTAAACACAGCTTTCTTTTCCCGAGAAAAAAAGGAAAAGCATATGTTCATTGCAACTTTTGTTTCTGCCTTCAACAGTGAGCCACCTCTTGGTGTTATTGAAAATGGTCTATAAGGGCAGAGCACACAACACCAATAACGAAGTGTTGATGACATAAATATTCACGAGCGTAGAGTATTGGTCAAATATCTAATGATCTTAGATTATCTCTCTTTCTTTTTTATATCTTTTTCCAACTTTGATCTTAGATTCTAGAGTATCCTTATTTGAGGGATAAACCTCTTCTTCTTCTCGGAGGAGCTCCCCCAAACGCAGTAGGATGGTCAATTTGGCTCATGACTCTTAGGGAGGCAAAGAACATGGGAAACGAAATCACCCTGAGACTGGTTTTCCTCAGAGATGGGGAAGATTCCCATGCACACGAAGGCAGAAGCATTATCCATAGAGGGTTCAGTGACAAGGAATCTTGGATAGAGGGAGGGGGATTGACATCGTCAAAGAAGACAAATCCACTATTAAAAACATAATGTAGTTCCTTTTGTGTGATGGCACTTCAGTCAAATTGACTCTTATTTATTAATAATACCATGTTTGGAAGATTTAACTTGATAAAAGACGGCAGTACTTTGGTTTGTTATCAAAACAATATGGTAATCAACCCGTGAACTATCATATGCTCCAGTAGTAATGATCCATGCTATGCATGGGATTTATATTATCTTATTTCTAACTGACAAAATAAATTCAACTTAGAGATACAAATTTTCTTTGTATATAGATGATATGTGCATCTTTTGAGGAGTTATTTCTTCTTTTCCTTTATAATTGATTATTAATTATCTAGAATTTTTCTTTCTGTTGAAAGACTATATCAAGTCTAGAAGTAAAATTAAATAAGTAGACCTTATTCACCAATATGACTCAACTACAAATTACATACAGATTTGGATACACTTTCCTAGAGAGATTCAATTTTACATCATGATATTTATTTTCACTTCATCAATTTATCATTTGGCATCTAGAAGGTATGACTTGGTCTCTAAATGAGGGAATATGCATCATTGAAGTTCTCTTACCTCTTTCTTATGAACAGAATCAGTATAATCTTCATCAATATCTTCAGCCAAATGATCCTCTGCGCCACATTGGAGGCTGGCTGGACTAGCACTGCCAGTCGAAGTATCCTTGGAGACATGCTCTTCATTGATTGTTCCATCAACTGCTATAAGAATTTCAGTGTTACCTGCAAAATAATGCAAGTGAGCTACTATGATTTGATTTGGATAAAAGTAATTGACTTCCGGTTCCCACAACAATCAAAGGTAGAGAGAAGGGGAAGGGTTTTTTTGTGTGTGGGTGTGGGGGGGGGGGGGGGGGGGAATTACCTTTGGGACTCAGGTCCGGACCACAGGTCTCTTCCACCTCACTACTGGAAAGAGGCTCAACTGATAGAGTCAGATTTTTGTCGGATGTTTGGATTTTATCATCACAACTTGCCAGAACGCACAGCTCACTTTCTGTACTTGGAGCTGAAGGACCTTGATGGCCATCATTTGCTGCTTCTATTTGTCTCTCCTTATTTTCATCAACCCTTGGAGACCTGAGATGGGCAGAATATCTCATCTGTGCAGTTACCAAGCTGCTCTCTGGTATCTTTCCTGGACTAGCAAGAGGGGAGTTGTATTCAGGAAGAGAGAGGATTCTCCCGAGAGATTTTGGGAATTGCCCACTTGAAAAGTCTGTCCCGTCATCTGCAGTGCTCAGCATTTCCGAAAGGTGCTTCTTGGCCTCAATGTAGATGTTAGACACTCTTCTCTTGGACACATTAACATTTTCATATTCTTTGTTTGCTTCAGAGTCCCTTGGCTTAACAGTCTTTTCTTCTCTTTTTTTCGCAACAGGTCTAGCAATTTTCTCTATGTAAAAGTGCTCTTTGCCTGGAGAATTCATCCCATTATTTTCTCCCATGTTTGCTTTACCACCATCAGGAAGTCTTTTCGTAAAACCACCAGGAGATCTGCCATTGTGCTCCTTTCCCATCACATTTTTCCATCTTTTCCTAATCTCCGAAATAAGAAGTGCCTGCCTGCTTTCTCAGCCTGCCCTGTATAGACAATGTTCGGCGAATGTCCTAGAAGCATGTCAGTGCTGTCCAGAGATGTCGAGTTTTTCGATTCTGCTGGCCCAGGCTTCAAAATAACAATTCTATTAGAAGTTTGAGGATTCTCAATCTCCCCGAGTGTCTTTGTTTCGTGAGACTTGACATTTCTTCTAAAGAACTTGTAAGACTTATGATTAACAACCTGTTGTGATTCGTTGGATTTGTCATGCTTCTCTTTTGATAAATTACATTCTGCAAATGACTCTGACAAATTGTCTCTCTTTAAATGAGCATCCTGCAAGTTTTGCATGTATTTAACCAAGATTGAGTCTGGATCTTCCAGGAGTTTCGAAAATGATTCCTCATTTAAGTTCGGAATCTGAAGCGCATTAACCAGTTCTTTAGACAAGGGAGTCCCTCCATGCTCTGTGAGATGCTTCCCACTTTTGAGTTGTTGATTTATCAACTCCTTGATTGCTTCGCACAATTTTTCTTTGAGATCAGCATGTTTCGAGTTTACCTGAATCTGTACTTCGGCATCATTGTGGTTCTTTCCAGTAGCTATAGTTTCCTGACAGATCTCACCACAAATGTTCTCCGCTTTAGAAATTTCATTATGGCTATTTGTGCAGTCCTGGTTTGCATCGAGATCAACATGTCTGGATGCCAAGCTTTCAGTGGCACTCAAAATATCAGCATCCATGTCATAGCTTCCCCAAGAAGACTTCTTACTTCTTCTCCGGTTTTTCCTTCTACAATCGTCATCTCCCAAATCAGATTGTTTGGACACTAGCTTGGAATCTTTCACTTTAATATCTGTATCAGGCTCGCCTACCATTTCTTCTTCCATGAGTATCTTCACACTAGGTTTTCCCCCCTCAGCTGCAAATGTTGAGCTCTCTTCACCATCCTGAAAAATCTTTTTCGGTCAGTCGCAGCTAAGAAAAATGGACTTGCAATCACTGAATGGGGAAACTTAACTACCAACTGTTTACACTTTACAATCATCCGATGGGGAAACTTGAGAACCCTACTGTCTATGCTATTGAATCTTACCAGGTGACTTCAAGTTTCTCATCCAGATTGGTCAACACTTCGAACTTATTCCCTGAATGTTCTGCATCTGCAGGATAGAAGAGAACTCAATAAAACGACCACCAACTTTACCAATCCACAAATCTTAATGACCTAAAAAATCATGTTGATCTAGAATATATAACACCTACACAAAATGATAAGAAGACAGACAAAGTAAAACACAAATGCACCACTTCATGTACAAAAATTGTAATAATAGGTAGCAGGAAAACCACCATGTGTTACAAGCAGTAATTATTCAATCTGAAAAAGACTTGAGTACATATCAATCTCGCTAATCAATTAGGGGGCCTTACCACCAGCATGGCTGCTTCCTCGCCTTCTATCGGATAGTAGCCTTCGAGGGGATCTGCCATGGCGAAAATCCAAAATACTAATGAAACTCCACATGCAGCCTAACTGATCCCTTTCATGCCTCACCACACGCCTTTTTGACCTCTTTGTCATGTTGAAGGTATATCCAGTCCAATTTCTGCAAGTTGATTGAAATTTTTTTACACCTGCTGCAAAAAGTTTAGGAAATAATGTGAAAGAGGCTTAATAGAGAATAATCAAATATGCTGGCTGAATCAGACAAGAAGATTCTGAAATCAACATAATAATCTCACGTTTTTTGTCTTAATTAAAGCAACCTCAACACTTAAAACACCATAGTTCTGCTATCACATACTTCAAAGTTCCAAAGATCAGTCCACTGCCAAATCAACTAACAGGAAACTCGTCATCTTTTTCCATGCACCATGAGAACAACTCATTATGTGGTTTTGCAGAGAGCTGCTCTCTCTCTCTCTCTCTCTCACACAAACACACACATCCCCAGTTGAACCGAAAAATCGATCCGAAAGATATGAGACATATAGATGAAATCAAAATCATCATCTGATAATCAAGGACTATACCCGATCTAATAACTTTGAAGATGGACAAAAACATGGCATGCATCAGAAAATACCTCAAAATTGAAAATTGTGGAGTTCGGTTCTGCTCAGAGGAAACTGAAATATAGCTCCCTCGGAATATCTATGATTTCCTATTTGAGCTCCACAGGTTTCTATTCTACAGAAGTAAAGCCCAAGATGGTATCCTCAGCAGGAGGGTATCGAACGCTCCTTCTTTCCTTTTTCATCCCAAACGAAATAAAGCCTTGATGTATGCCCACATGCAATCTTCCACAAACTTTTGAGTTATGATGGGGGCACACCATCCTTTGAGACAGAAATCACAGAGTGAGGCAAACATGCTAAGACTGACTCTCTAAATATGAAAGGGCCATAACTCAAACTCAACTTCATCAAACCAAGCAACAAAATTTGCATTTGATGATCCAAACACTTTGGCTATCGAACTCAACCTTCCAATAAAGCAATCCAATGTCCCGCATGAGAATCAAAGTAAATGCAATCCAAAGTCACCCTCCAACTTCCAGCTCACAAAGAACAAAACCAATGCTCCGAACCCTCTTCCAAAACTGAGAACTTTCGACGGCCTCACACTTCCGGTACTAAAACCACGACACACCAAAGGGAATCTGCCCTTTCTCATCAATCACGAAACCGAAGATAAAAAAGAATTCTTAGAGACTTCCCGAGAAAAAACACAAATCAGATTCTTCAGGCGTATTCTGACAAACACCACGAGAGCATCAAAGGGCCTCCGCCTCCTTTTCTCCCCATTATAATCATCTTACGGTGGCATCTTTTGACAGCAAAAAAGAAGGGCCCCGATGCTCACCCAGCACCGACCCTTTACTTTCCGCGGAAGGATTACATACGGGCAGCCATTAAAGACTGAGGAAAGTGGAAGACGGGTGGGTTAGAGAGAGAGGGGAGGAGAGAGAAAGCGAAAGGCGAGAGCTTTTTCACAATGCAGTCGATGTTGGGGGGAGAAAAAACAAGTGACAGTTGTGGGAGTGGAGCTGGGACCCATTTCGAAGAGAGAGAGAGAGAGGGAGATACGTATGCGAATGGGGTGCCTCCATTTTTCTTCTCATCTTCCGCGTTCCGCCATCATCTCTCTCTGTCTCTCTCTCCCTCGTCTGCGTCAGAGGTATTGAGAACGACGAAGAAAGATGCACGGGGGGCGGTGGTTCCTTGTGTCGTACCTTTCCCAGCTTCGGACACGGGAATTATAGAAAAAACCAACGCTTGACATGGACGACAACGAAATGTCCTCCTTCGTTTTTCTCTCCTCTGCAATGCATAGCTTAATTATCGCAAAGCAGCAATTTTTTTGGAAAGGTAAGTACAGATCCATTCCATCTCAAGTCCCAGATTAAATTAAACCCATTATATGCTGCATTAATTAAAACTGATTTTTTTAAAAAAATCATCGTTTTTCTAACAAATATTTGGCTGAGTTTGTAAAACTTGTTAGATGGATGGGTATGAAAATAGAGAGAATTCCAAGTTGGAAATATTTAAAGAAGATCGGTTTTCATTGTGGTTTTATTAAATAGAATAAGAATTTAAGTTTTCATTTTTATTTTTGTGGAGAAAGAATTGAACTTAATAAAAAATTGAAATTTTAGAAAAGTAGGAAATTATGAGAAGTCGTACCCCCTCTTGATTTTGTAACAAAACCCAACACGCCCTGGATTTTAATAAGGGTCGGCCATTATTAAATCATACTTTGATTCAATAGGTTGCTCTCGTGAGAAAAATATCGCGATAGTAGTACAGAATAGTATTTATTTTATAAGGGAAATGTGGACTCGGCACATAGATAAAATTTGGTATTTTGTTCCATTAGCTTGAAGAAAATAATAATCTAAAGAACTTGGCCCATAGATATTGCCCCCCTGAACTTTTGTTTTTCCTCCTTTTCTTTTCTCGTGTACTCCCGCAGGTGATTAAATTTACGGGGAACTGTGCCAATTCACGTAGACATGAATGCCATTTATTTTCGGTACTATTCTTCCAATTTCTTGCTTGGCGAAGATTTCTCAATCAACATAAAAAATGGCTGTGACTAAAATAAAATAAAATAAAACATAAAAAATGGCTGTCGGTGTGAAATTTACGGCGGCGGGCGGGCTCAGTAAGAAAACATCAATGCATTTCAAGGTTGTCGACGAAAGAACCTAGCATGCTTGTGAAGATGAAATTTTGACCACCTGATTAATGTACTAAAAAGAAGGCCTTCAGAATTAGTCATAATGTATATTGTATATGGGTTAATGTAGGATATCTGAAGGAAAGGCCAGTGGGTTTACAGATGGATGATGATTTTTTTAAAGAAAAAAAGTGTTATTAACATTTCAAATGATATCTTTTCTTATGTTGAATTCAAATGGATTGACCTGGCAACATTTCACCTTTGGACACATCAAGTACAATTTTCTACATTACCTGGTATGACATTTCGATTAGGAATTAGTAAACATAATTAGATCTAGGAGAGGCCATTTTTCCACTCCTCCTTTCACTCGATGGAACAACCTTTAGGAAAAGCCAAAATGATGGTAATGATGATTGTCGAGCTTTGAATTTAAATGTGGCCTCTTCCTTGAAAGAGGCTCTGAAGCAAGAATCATTGACGAGATTTAAAGGTTGGCCACAAATTGAAAACTGGCTTCCCGCTATCAAATTGGTGTTTTGGGATATTGGATTATCATCAATGCACTGGCAAAGCTCAAAGGGTACTGCTCATCATTGTCCTTTATGATGAAAATGATTAAAGGCCGTGTCGAACAAGCCAAGAAAGACATTTTATTTTTAATGTGGGTATGTGGATATTCCGCTTGATCGGTCCTCACCCCATGCACACGAACCATACTGGTCAAGTGCACAATGTAATGCTCCATCGATAGAGCGATGGGATGACCCCTAACGTCTAAGCCTGAATTAAGTTTGAGCGAATGATTCACATGCTAGAATTGCCATCAGTTGAGAAAAATATTCACAAAGGATCCTTTATATTACGACATATTGTAGAACTAATTAAGAATAAACATAAAGCCGTGTTATATATCAAACCTAATTTTTTGGGTTGTTGGGTTGGTTAAGATTTGATATCGAATCCCACTTTAAAAGGTTGAATCTTGAGTTCGAGCCTCTAAAGAAAAATGACTCCTTCAAGCCAATCTCATGAGCTTCATTTTTCAATGATTACTTGGTTGATGTGGGAAGACAGAATTGTTATAATAGAGGTGGAGTTGATTAGAATTCATAAGAGGTTCGTATGACCTCTGTCTCAAGAAATGTATGTACGACCCACCAAAGTACTTATATCGAAAGATATTCCTTATTAGACCTAACTTGTTGATCATTGGTTTTGGGCTCTGTATAATTGTAGTACAAAGTTAGAGCTAATCCTCTTGCTTCGAGCATAAGTGTGATTCAGTGGTTACGTATGGAAATAAAGTAGGAAGGTACAAGAGCATATGGTCATGGAAGAGTTATTTTTGTGGAATTAACTATCCGCAAATTGAACAACAAAAAAAAAAAAATTGATCAAATGTATTATGTTATCATTTTGCATTCCATTACTGTAGAAGCCATGAGAGCCTTAAGGCCCTATTTAGTTAATTGGAATGAAACAATCGAAATCATTAAGAGGGATGAGAATGAATATTTGGTAAAACAAATTTTTAATTACCACATGCGGTAATGCATTCAAATTGAAATGTCAAGTTTTTATGATTTGGAACATTCTCAAATATCCGCCATAGTAGTTAACTCATTGATGTAAAATTCATTTCAATTAAAAATTCGCCATAGAGATGAGTTCACATGCTCCTTCCACTCCTCTCGTTCTCAATAAACAAACATGGACCTTACGGTGTTTTGAGGGCCGATATCAAATGTATAAATCCTCTTTACCTAGTATAGATGTTTGACT
Source organism: Eucalyptus grandis (assembly GCF_016545825.1). Taxonomy (NCBI): domain Eukaryota; kingdom Viridiplantae; phylum Streptophyta; class Magnoliopsida; order Myrtales; family Myrtaceae; genus Eucalyptus; species Eucalyptus grandis. The sequence continues at coordinate 35,258,987 of NC_052615.1, forward strand.
TTCCTACGGTGCTGACCACATATATCATAGGGAAACTCAGTGCATTGGCATTCGTCCAGTTCCCCCATGTGATTACTTTAAAAAAAAAAAAGGTACTTCGAAAGTAAATCGGGTAAATCTTTTTTGAAGTTCCGTACCAAACAGACCTTGAATTTATCCGTTTTAGGCAACAAGTGCCTTTCATCTATTTCCCCCTTAAAACCGTTCGCATCTGCACAAAATTCCATAACACGGATGCAGAGCCAGAGAGCATCCGAGGTTAGCCGGTTTGCAGGGCACGGGATCGTCTTGGGAAGAAGAAAGAAGGCACGGCGTAACTCACAACTACCCACTCAGACCATAAAATAAAAAAAATAAAAAAAAACTCACAACTACCCACGATCAGACATGACCTGGTGCAAACTATGCAAATAGAGCTAATTCCCTTCCTATATATAGGAAACCCGAACTATAAGTTCAATTCTGGTTCCTGAATTTTTCCATTTTAAAAAAGAAATTATTAACTTTCACTCTTAGTCCCAAATTTATTCATACATCCTAAAAATCGCTACTGATTTCTTCTAAAGTATCATTATCATAAAATTGCTGTTGTTTCATATGGAGGCAATGGAGTTTTTGGAAGCCCAAGTTCTTATAGTGAATCTCTAATCTGCCTCGATATTAATAATTTTGAAGAAACTAATGACGATTTTTGGACAAATAAATAGATTTGGGAGAGTGAAAGTTAGGGACTTCTCTTTACGATAAGAAACTAAAAAGAGTTTAGGATAGAATTGAAATTTGACCTAAAATCATGTGTTTTTTTAATTTTTAAAAAGGGAAACTAGGCCCTATGCATATGCGACAACCACGTGTGCTTTATTATTATTTCTTTCGCTTGCGGTTGTCCGCCATTGATGTGACGTGGGGCTGAGTTGGGCCTGAACGGAGAGCCCCCTCTTGGGCCCATCAGAGGACCCCCCACGTGCGGGCCCACCGCAATGATCACCGGACTCCAAATGGCGATTAATTGCCTAATGACGAGGCCCATGTGAGACAACATAGCTAACTCTGCTTTCTTCGTGAAGGCCAAAAAAAAGGAAAAAAGAAAAAAGAAAAAAAAAAGATCCGAACGGAGCTGGAGATGGAGCTGGTGGGAGGACCGCCCGACCGGTTTGGCTTGTTCTAGGCTAACGTAAGACGTGGCAACGGTGCCGGTCGAAACGGGGCGGTGATGGAAAGAGACGGGGACGGAGACATATAATGTGCTCTTTTGTCTTTGAGCTGTTTCGCCGTTTTAGATATTGGTGAAAAGAAAGAGGGAGGGGGTGGGGGTTGGAAGGAACTTTTGCATGCCCGAGTTTGTTAGCCATTGCCTGATTTGCTTGACCTTGAAGATAATATAACCCAACGATCAATGATTGCGAAAGTACCGCGGCGTTCCTTTTAATTTTTGTTGTATATATGGTCGTTGATTTTTATGGAAGCAAGACCTTAGTAAATTATCATTTCCCCCTCCCTAAATATCGAAATAATATAATACAATGTTTGATAACCAAATATACGGAATCGAAATTATTCCCAATGAGTTGTCACCATATGAATATCCTATATCGAGATATGATTGATATAAACGCTGTTACGGGATCTCTAGAAAGTTTCGCAGCTGAGGCTGTGCTTCTCACATAACATGAATATCTCTTCATATAGATGGGTAGGTGGATTTTCATCGCAGCGATTGACCCATTTTTTCCCCTTAGACGTGTTAAAAAAATAAGCGATTCAGCTCACCCAACCGTATACCAGAACATATCCTGCCTAACTTGAAGCCGAAATTTGCCCCGTTTTCCTACGATTAATTGGGAGTCAATCGTGGAATCAGCTCGCGAGCAGGACCAATCGCAATTGCAAGTGCAAGCGCTGGCTTTTGCGACGAAAGGGGTCCGTGTTTGCTGGACCGTTGTCACGTAAAGATCGTACCAAACGTTCCTCCCTCCTTCCCTCTCCCCCCCCACGCAACGTGGCAATCACGACCGAAGTCTCGATCATCAACGCCGCACTTGCCGTCTTGTGTCGGCGAGTTAGGTGGAATGAAATGCTGACTACAAACGAAGCTTGTGAGGGACTCAAAGCCAACCCCCAGTTTCAGCTTTATCATCCAGCGATGCTCCTCGGACAGTGTGGACTTTTCCCGTTTCGATTTTTTTTTTTCACGGTTGGACTGTATTTTTTTGTTAGGTGTCGAATCCGGCCCTTGATAGCGGTAATGATGGTGTGGGCGTGGATGATTTCACTTTCATTTCACCTCCAAGGAAGATGTGTGGCGTTTTCTTCTTTTGTTCCCCTCCACTAAGAATCAGATACGGCGAGGGGTGGGTGAAATCTCGCTTTTTTATCGTGCCCATGCAGTGGGGAATCATGATGTCTTATGGGGGGAATGGCATCGTGACTCGGTCCATGGAAGACGTACCTTAGGACCACCCGTTAAAGCCTGATGTTCCCTTTCTTTTTCTTGTCTGAGCAATAGCAAGAAGCCGCAGTTGAGCTTTTAGTTAATTTCTCAGGGAGAGTCTAACGTAATATTGAAGACTTCGGTAGATGAGAATTTACACTTACAGTATACTTTATGACGAGACTTTGTATTAATCTTTAAGTGGGGTCATTCATGAGGAAACCAAGTTTCACCGATGTTGCTCGCACGAGATGACTTACTACTTATATGTTTGCACTTGAATGAGAGTGGTGGTAGTATGGATAGATGCATATATGAAGACTGCAAATAATATGCAATTAGGACATCACTAAGTTGTGGAATTCTGTGACGTCATTGAAGCGACGCCAATCACTAATCGATTGAATGACTAATTGGAGAAAAAGTACGGTCCAATGAGCAACATTCCATGAATGGATTTGACTATGTCAGATGGCAAGTGACCCTTTGGACTATCGAAAAGGATAGGGTCCATTCCCACCGAGACATCATCTTCTTCGTTGATTATTAGATGAAAAAAATCAACCTCTATTCCACTTATATCCAACACTGATGTTCCTAACAAAAATTTGAGATGGAATCGCGTGATGTATGAAGAGGTCATGAGGGAAAAATACCAACTAGTGGCCAAAGATAATTATGTGTTTGATTATTCAGTAAATAATGCAGAAAAAAATCGGAAAAAAATGATTAGTCAGCCCATTAATAGAAGTAAAACAGACGCAAAACCATTTTAAAATGGATTCATGTAATATATAAAGAGGTTATTAGGGAAAAAGTACAAATTAACAGAAATAATTCTTACATGATTTTAATTAATTATTCAAGGAATTACTTGGTCATCTAATAAAATAAGCGGTCATAAAATTAATTTAATAGGGATTCATGTAATATGTAAAGAGGTCAGTTAGGGAAAACTACAAAAATAGTGGCAAAAGATACAACCGTTTTAAAGGTTGGAGCGAAGGGGTTGGCCCAAAAGGGAGAAAATCTCAAGCAGAGGTGGGATCATGGATCTTTTTTTGGGCTAGACATGGTGCTACTGGCATGCGTCGTTCGAGAGATCATATTCCACTATCAATTGCCAGAAATTCATCTCATAATTCAGCTGATCACTCCACTGCTTTGATATCTTGAGCGACAGTCTAATAGACAACTCCATTCTCCAGAATATCAGTCACGAAAAGCTACAGATATATTCAGCGTGTACATCTTAGTGGATTTTTATTTTTATTTTTATGAGGTAAATGGAGAAAAAAGAAGAAGAAGAAGCAAACAACTAGGTAAATGTCCGTGACATGGTTACACCAGATTTACATGTATGATTAACGATTACAGCAGTTTACGATGCTCGGTCGGGTGAGAAGATACCTTATGGTGGTTATTCGGCAGAACTGGATCTGCTTTTCCAAGAAGCTTGTCTCCTCTCCGCCAGGAGCCTTATTTCCAACACCAAGCTATGGAGAACTATGGAAGAAGCATTGGCCTATTCAGTAACCCCCCAGTGGGAATGAATTAGGCATTACAAACAAATACCACTTTGTCTACTGCAGTATCATTGGCCAATAAACAACAAACGAATCTTCGATAATGCTTTGATTAAATACAACGATAGGGGTACTACAAGATGTAATTGTATCTGCCATGACTTCTAATTCTTCCTGACTTGAAGCACAAGGCTAGAGAGAATATTATTTGCAGACATCTACTAGTCTACGGGCAGGAACTACTAAATGTGTGGCAACTCATATAGAAAAGGAGTTACTGACCTTCAATTAATGACTATAGTTTTGGAAGACCTCCACTTTCGTTTCCTCGCTTTCCTTAGAATACGCGCCGTCTCTACCTTGACTTCATCTGTTATGGAGCTACCCCTATCTGCCCAAGGAATTTTGATGAGGGATAGTGCTTTTTCTATAAACATCTATATAGCTACACAAAACTGGAGATATCTTTAAAATTAATCTGTTTACTAGCTTTCGTGAATGGTATCAGGTTTGTGGAAAATAATAACACTCTACATGTCAATCTTAAGTGGAGCTGATGGACTTAATCTTGCTCCCTAATGCCTTTGTAAATCTGGCGATACTTCCATTTACTTCCCAACTAGTAGCAGCTGACGGGTACTTATCATTCCGTAAGGAATAGAAATTAGTTTTACCCGTCTCCCTGTCATCAAGCAAGCAAGGTAATCCACTGTCAATCTCCTCATCCGACTCAATGGCAAGTCGACAGTCTCTTTCATCCACCCTGACCTGCTGAGAATGCCACGAGTAAGATGAACTTGCCCTTTAACCAGGTGATAAGACCATATGTGCAACAAAATCACTGAGATGATTTCAAGCAACTCAAGACAACTTGTACCAATCCTTCATTTGAAGAATTGACAAGCATGTCTTATTATTGATTGCCACAAGGCGAGCAAAATGGAACTTGAAAAGGCAGAAACACCTTTCTGTTTGATAACACATCTTTTTGCTTGTGCTTCATAATTGGCATATTAGAAGCAAAAGTTGCTTTTTCTGACTTCACTGACGTCCACCCTCCTAGTTCACTCTTTGGTACCGAATTGGTTTGCAAATGCACTTTCGAATTTGCAGCTGAACTGAAACCAATAATTTGATATTTCAAAATGCTTGGGAACACAGGACAGAAGAAAATCAGGACAAGCAAAACATAAGGAGGCAAGCAAGCAGGAAGCACATTTACTAATCAAAACATGCATGCCATCCCAGATCAGACACAGGCAGCAAGTGAAAGATCCATCCTAGGCCCAGCTAATTACAATTCATGTTGAGTTAGATTGTGTTATTTTGTTATGTGTGTTTATTAAAAAAAGGCGCATGCGCGTGCGCGCGCACACACAGACAATTAGAGTAATTTGACCAGTGAATAAATTCCATCCTACATATTTCGATAATTTTACGAACATCATTTGAAGGGGAAATTAGATTCTCCACATGAAATGTCTTGAATTTTAACGAAAGATAACATCAGTGTGTCTCAGCTTTGACTGCAGAGAAGAAAAAAGCCTGCATATAGTTGTTAAAAGTGTCAGTACGCTGGCTACCCAAATAGGCTTTTAAAACTCACGAGTGCAGATTTTGATGCATACGATTTCAGTTGTATTGATTTCTCATGAAACATTCACTTCCGATATTCCAAGCAGCCAAAACGATGAGTCCAGGCTTGACACCTCTGAGCTACAAACTACTTAACCTTGCTAACAGGGCTGCGATGATCTATTTCTCTTATTCAGAAACGCAATCAACAAAGACAAGATCACATACCTTTGTAATTGTTGTGCATTCCTTTGTGGGAGAGCACAAATGATGGTACTCTGCAAGCTCGCAAGCTCAATTGCTTAAAATCCTATAGAGCAATTGATAAGTCCATCTGATTTTTAAGAGAGTATTAAATTACCTTTACTGGAAGAACAGCAGGTGCTGCTGATTTTTGGTCCCGCAGGATATCTCGTGCTGCCTGGAATTAGTCAAGGCATGGAGGGATATTTATCTCATTAAAGTACGAAAACAATGGGAAAAGAAAAACTCAAAATAAATGATCTATCTGAACACAAGAAAATTCTCTTGGCTAGGGCTACAAGCATGCCCTGAGTACCATTTGCTTTCACCTTACCGGAAACTAAGGAAACATGAAATAAGCCTTTAAATTGTATAACCATATACCTGCATTTCTTTGGTGAAGGTATTTTGAAGCTGATTTTGTAGTTTCAGCATTAGTCCTTCTACCTTAACTGGTAAGGCTGAAAGTGCTGAGAAGACTTCCTGCAATCTGTCCTCGTTTTTGTGCTTATTGAGTTGTTTGGATATTGATTTGAAACAGCCATCCAGGCTAGTTTTATATCTTCTTGTCCTTTGCTCTAGTTCGCCATGTCATGAGAGTGATAAATGGTCGCGCATGACAATCATGCGAGGGAATTCTTGAGCAGGACCACAAAATTAAAGATTAGATATGATGTGTTACCATCCGCTGCAATGAGTTATCCTGGTTCATCAACTTCTGCTGTATGCTTTCCACTGCATCAACAATCAGAAGAACACAAACGGTGGCTAGTCAATTTGGAGCACTCTCTTAAAGATGAATTATACATGACGTCATGAAAGATGACTGCAATCAATTTCACAGAGTGAAAATGCATGTAATTTCACGTGGTATATATGATGAATTTGTCATGATTTGAGGCTATTGACATTTTACTGGCATTCAATTGGCGGTTATTGCCAAACACATTAAGAAAAATACATTGATAGAATTAGTTCTTTAATTGCCATATGCCCGAAGGTACTTGGTGGTTGTAATATGTATTGCAGTAACACTGTTGAAAAAAAATCTCATATTGTGCATTCGTCAGGCATACATAGGATAGACAATTTACCTTCTAGGGATAATTCTTTTGTTCTTTTGTTTAGTTGCATGACATCACTCTGGACAGAATCCACTACTATCCCAAACCTGCTCAATGAAGCTTCCATCAATCTAATTTTGCGCTCAAGTTCTTCTGTTACCTGACCTGCAAAGGTAACAATAATGGTCCTCAAAGCTTTGGGAAATTATTATAGTGCAAATACGGATTGAATAGTCATAAATCTACCCTTAAGATAGGTGCAGATGAAAACCAGGAAACCCCATCATATTTAACATCATAAACAAGGATTAGTGAAAAAAATTAACATAAAATTCAGGAACTTCTGTGTCAAGGACCATTATGAATAGCTAGTACTCAAGTAATTTTCATCTGGCCGTTGATGGTTTCTGTAGCTTACTTCCACTATCTAATGAGGAACCGGCGCTCCACTTCCGGATAAGTTTGGTGGAATTTCTTGAGATTGGCATTTGACTCTCTTCTCGCGTATGATTGACCCGAGCTAAGGAAGCTATGTTCTTTTTAGAGTTCTCTCGTTCTCCAGCACTATATCTCTGCAAGTAAATTGTGTAAAACTGATGTTAAAATCAATGTATAAAAATGCTCGTCATATAGAAGGATAAAATCACAATCAACTAAATGTTAAAGAAGAAAGATTGCATAAATATGAATTTCTTCACCATAAATTATCCAAAAGTCAAATGAAAATATGATACTTGAACGGCATGATAAAATGCAACTAGAGTTTGCAGGATCCCATTCTCATCACTGCAGATAATTTCATCCATCAAGAAATATGTTCCTATCTATAGAAAAAAAAGTTGAGTTTAATAGGAAATTGGCAAAAAGAAAATTCAGAAGTGGCAAGCAATTGTCAATTATGATTGTTCTCTCTATTGGTACACAATCATGGTGCAGCGAATTTATCCAAAGATGCATCAAAATGTTCCACAAGTTTGATGTATATTTCATCTCAAACTTGTCTAGCACGACCACGATGGTCCATCTCAACTGCACTTCTGACAGGTTTCGTTGTACTTATAACTGAAGAATCTCCTGAGACATTAAAGAAGAAGAATAGCTAAGGTATTATGTTGGCATCTCATTAAGCAATTATACCATGTCAGTGTCACAAACCAATTACAGTTGAGATGCTTCAGATTTATGACAAAAACGTTGGTTTTTTCTAGTCAAAATACAACTCCATTTTTAGAAATCAATTGACTTGTTTCAACACGTGAGTGCATTTAATTACTCCATATGATACTTTCTTGTCTGACCAGAAAATAGGTGAAATTTCTAACCTATGAACCATAGTTACTGACTTGCACACCACAGGTGACATGTGGAATCCAATTTAAACCTCATTTCCTAGTGAAAGCATTCTGTGTGAATAGACAATCCAGAGTGCTGACTGCAAAATCTTTTGTTCGTATGCTAATAGTCAAAGTAAAAAAGGCTAGACCAGATCGTTTGCTAAAACGTCGTCCAGAGAATTCTGAGAGAACTGAGAAAATAGCCCATGCTGTGATGAAAGTCCCTGAGAAAATGACTGCTGTGACTGTTGCTGAGTCTGAGAATGTGACGCTTGTCCTCCAGCTTGCAGAGCAGGTGGTCTCCTGTATGTCAATACCAAACAGCATTTAGCTTTGATCTTCATTTTACAGCATATGCTAGCAGCTAAGCTCCGCTTTCATAAGAAGGCGAAACAATTTTGGTCTTTGTTCCTTCTACAAGAAGAGCAGATGACTATGCAGACGATAGCATGAAACGTTGCAACATGGAGGACAGAAAAATGTCATAGGAAATCAGATGTATATTGCTCATCACTTGGTGTAACAGTACAACCTCTATTGGTGCGAGTTGTGAGATTTCTTTAGAACTGATAGATAAATGAGGACGCAAATAAAGGCAGTCGAATTCCTATTTGCACATGATCTCAGAGGCACAATCTCTTCCAAGCCACATGAAGATGCCGCATATAATTGCAGATTTTCCAAAATTCAAAGCCTCCACATCTCTGCCAATACTTCACGGAAGAGTTAAAATCGATCCTAGATTCAATCCTTCAACAGAACTGGCAACGTGCAATTTTTCACAAGCTCCAAATTCAGCTGATGAAGTCATTCATAATCTAACCGCAATCATTCCACATCTAATTGCAGATTTTCCTAAAATTCAAAGCCTCCTCATCTCTGTCACTACTTCACGTCCAAGTTAAAATCGATCTTAGATTCAATCCTTCAATAGAACTAGCAACGCGCAATTTTTTACAAGCTCCAACTTCAGTCTATGGAGTCATTCATAATCTAATCGCAATCATCTCGCGCAGTTTTCGCCAGAATAGACAGTTCGGAAGCGGCAGATTCCGAAAAACCGGAAGAGATTCACGCCGTCATCCGCTCATCACTCAGATGAACGCAGAACGGTAGCTCCTTAAAGCTACGGAATCAAGGATTTCGCAAGACGAAGCAAGTGGACGATCACATGACAGGAAGGAAGAGAGAGAGAGAGAGGAACCTGGCGTGAGGAGGGAGGACGGAGATGGAGCTGAGGTCGCAGGCTCGGTTGATCTTCATCTTCATCGCTCGATCCACTTCGTTCGATAGATGAAGTTCGCTCTGACAGAGAAAATTCCGGAGACGGAAGCTAACGGATTATCAGTGCATGCATAGAGAGAGAGAGAGAGAGAGAGAGAGTTGGACGTTGGCGGGATTTGGGAAGGCTATTTATAGGAGGGAAATTGAAAGGCTTCGATCCGAGCCGGAGTGTCGGGTCGGGTCGAATAACAAGACAGGTCGGGCCCAGCCCCTCGGGTCGGGTCAATCTGTCTCCCTTCTGTGCTCTTTCGTAATTTTATTTTTTATTCACATTTTTTTAATATTAAATTTTTTTGAAGTTTACTATCTTTCAACAACTTTCTTATAAAGATTTCAGGTGCGGAGTTCTCTTTCCGCGATATTTCTTATCTTATTATCGGTAATTTCTTTTCATTATTCAATGGTCTAAATGTTTTGCATCAAAGTGATTTTGCTTAATCTTTCACATGTGAATGTTGTGCACACATACTAGTATTATTATTGTGAACACAATGTGAAAATTATTAAATTATCCTCGTTCAACACCATTCCAACAGCATTTTTTCTATAGCCTAACACAAAAATCCCTATCCCATTTCATCTCCACATTTTACCAAACAAAAATATCAAGATCGCCATGCCATGTCATTCCCCGACTCCCTTCCGCTCCACCAGATCAAACACGACATTATATCCAACAACACATTAGTCAAGTAATATTACTTTTTAAAGGACGATCGCCAAAATATCATGAATAAATTTCATCTGAGTTTTCGGTTTTTTGATCATTGAAAAGAAAAAGATATATTTCAAAATTGCACAGCGAACAAAAGTCCACGGGCCCTAATAAGATTTTTATTTGTCAATAGGTAGAGATAAGCAGGAGTTAGGTAATCCAACGTGGAGTCGAGTGGCATTTATTTGGAGGATATCTTGTCCCGAAAAGCGAAGATGCAGGCATGCATGCAAGAATTCCAAATTATTTCGGCCATGAAGGAGATGGCAGTGAATGCCGTGGATGTTGGAAAAATATGGCTTCGAAATAAGTTGAACAATGAAATTGGATCGAGTAAAACAACTTAGACTTTGAGACGTGATATCACTTTCTTTAGGGATTTATTTGCCCCACAACGTTGCTAGTGATCACTGGCAAAAATCCTCCAGGATACAACAAGATCTCGGATAAGAATACTAGATATCAATTCTAGTATTTTCCAAATTTTTTCTAAGAAACAATCGAAAATTGGCTGCTATTTTTTAGAAAGAATGCTAAAAAAATGACCACATTTTTCTTTCCGAAAAATGACAAGTTTATATATGAAACAGTCTTGCAACTCTTCGTGAAAATTGTCAAAATGAACAAACACGTCTTTTAGAAAATTGTTCGGATAAACAAATACGACTCTTCGGAAGAAGTCGGTAACAATTATAGTATTTCTCCAAATTTTCTCTAAGAAACAATCGAAAAGTTTATATATAAAACAATCTTGCGACTCTTCGTGAGTTTTTCTCTAAGAAACAATCGAAAAGTTTATATATGAAACAGTGTTGCAACTCTTCATGAAAATTATCAAAATAAACAAACACGTCTTTTAAAAAATTGTGCAAAAAATGCGCATCCGAACGCGGGTATGGTGGGGCTAGCCCACCCAATCATTCTTTTAACTGCAAAAAAAAAATTCGCAACTTTTAAATTAGCCTACTCCCCCACTTTTTTTTCTACGTGGGTCAAAGAAAACTCTCTCATTATTTTAACAAACAAACCTACAACGGTGGATCCCCACGCTTCTAAAGTACGACGATGGCAGTTTCCACTCCGTTTCCTCGAAAGCTCTCGCTTTCATGGCGGCTTGTTTTGGCCATTGACTTCGCAAAGACTTCGGAACCGGAAAAGAGAGTCCGTAAGGAGACAAACACCTTCCTCCGCAAGTTAAACCCATCTCAATTCTCAACTGTTTCCACAGAGAGAGACAGGGAGAGATAATTGCCTTCTTAAAGCTGATGGGACGTTTCCCTCCTGCCTATTTCTAACCGAACGAATTCTTGAAAAAACTCGTCTGGGTCATCACGGGTCGGTGCCTCCCGCAAGGTGAAGTTGCTCTGTTCGCTCGGCTCTGCTTCCCCCGTTTCGGGTTAGGCGGCGGCTGTGATGGAGTTCGACGACGGTCGTTCGCCGGCGAGGGTGGTCAACGACAGAATCTACGTGGCGGTGGGGAGGGACGTGCAGGAAAGCAAGTCGACCCTTTCGTGGGCATTGGAGAATTTCGGAGCCGACTTTCGCATCATCCACGTTCATCAGCCTCATCAGCTGAATCCGTCTCGTGAGTGACCGTGCTCAAAAGTGACGGCTTTGCCAATTTAATCCGTCTTATGAGTTGTTTCTTGTTCCAATCATTGATCGTCAGAACTGTGGAGTTGAACAGTGTCACGGCATGTCTTTCCAGTAGATTATAACCCACAATGCTTTCCTTTTTTACCTTTTCAGTTTGCTGCGTAGTGGCAAGCAGACACAGGACCATGATGTACTTGGAATGTTGTGAATTTTCGCATGGTTCATCTCATAGTGGCTTGAGTTTGCTTTTATGATATTTAGGGTCTCCTTGTAGGCTCGGTTTTGTTCCCGCAAATTCTGATACTTTGCTCAGTAGAAGATTTCAAGCACTCATGATAATCTGCTCGAGATTTTACTGATCTCTTATTGTCGAAGGGATGACTGTGTTTAGCGATCATTAATCTAATGGTTAAATGAGATTGCTTTGTCAATCTCATTAGTATCATCTCTTGGTCAGCTGAAGCCATTTGGCATATGCTGAAAGAGATTGCTCTGTCATTTGTCAATTCCCGCAAAGGCAAGAATACATCTGTGTCGATATGAAAATCCCATTGAGTGAACTAAGAAGTGGAGACTTGGTAGTTTTCGGTTAGCTTCATGGCCATTTTTCTTTTTTAAAATTTGGGTGCACTCTATCAGCAAGGAGATATCCAATGATTTCACATGATAGTTTTTTGGGACTGCATTGAAGGAAGTTCATCTCTACCCAAGCGCATTATTGGACTTTATCGATGAGTCATTTGTCGATTTTGGTTGTAATAATTGCTCACCATGGATCTTCTATTTCCACGAATATGTGTTACGATAGCGGGTTTGAATCTTGATTTATTTTACTACTTAGTATGATTGTCTGAGGGATGATGCATCTGTGAAATGGTTCGGAAGATTAGTTTTCTCTGGCTCCTTAGAATGACCCACTCTAGAGAGTTAGTATTTGAATGCAATTGAATTGCTAGGATTTCTTTCCAGTTCTAGTTAAAGTAATTTTCCTCTGCTATAGTTCTGTAACTATTGTTTCCATTATGTGGTTGAACTCCGCTCTGCAGCACGCCCGTTTCATGGTAGTCGATCCAGGGATCCTCAAGAACTCGCAAGTCAACAGATGGACAGCATTCTGGATGAGTACATTCACATGTGTAGCCAGGCGGAGGTTATACCTTCTTTCAATAATACACGTCTGTTGCTTTTAAAAATGACTACTAATTTTTTTGTAAATAATTTGACCTACATGGCGGGTGAATCCCTCGTATCCCATATATTTATTTTTACCTGAAGCAAAATTGCTAGAAGACTAGAGCTACTGCAGCCAAATAAAAATATCCAGAATGTATTTATGTGGGCAAACTACTCTTTCTGTCTTCAGGTTCATGCTGAGAAAAGATTCATTGAGATGCAAGATATAGGAGAAGGGATTGTGGAACTCGTCGAGCAGCATGCCATTACGAAGCTTGTCATGGGAGCAGCTGCAGACAGACGCTATTTTGAGTACAATCAATCGTGATTCATAATTGAATCTTATTTAATTTACAGTACTTGGGCAGTAAAAGCTTGGCTGATATTTATAGTACAATCTAATCTGATCTTTACCCCATCCTGGTTCTAGATTAAGGACCCGCCAGTACTTTGGCTTTCCTTCATGACTTAGCATAGTTACGTATCTGAGTGAGCTACTAGGATTATCTCAACAGACAAAACTTAGAGTCCTGTATGTAATGAAGTTGCCAATTGTAATGATCACGGTTCAGTTGAGCTGTTTGCTTGGTATTGTATCCAAAGTTGACAAGTACATGTTTAAAAATCTGCTTTTTCTTTTTCTCTTTTCATTCCTATTCTTGAAATTGCTTGATCATCTCCCTTTCATGTTGCAGGGGGATGACACTCACATCCACGAAAGCAAAATTTGTAAACCAGCATGCACAGCGATCTTGTTCCATTTGGTTTGTCTGCCATGGGCACCGGATATACTTAAGGTACGTGTGATCATTTTATTGAGGTGTAATTATGGCAACCGGGAAGATGATTAATCTCAGGGAACAAATTTTTCAATGATTTCAAATGACTTTATATGTATTGATTATCAAAGACTTTGGGTATTCATTGTTAAATTAAAGTCAAATCCAAATGCTGAAAACTAAAAAAGTAAAATGAAAAGAAAATCAATCCAAAGAGACCTTAAGTTTCCAAGGTCTTCATCTCCATTTGCTGATATCACGCCCATTCACGTCTTGAGGTTTTGGTTGAGGCTCTGTATGTACAGGAGTATATTGGAGATTGCTGATCAAGCTGTTTCTAGAACTCCACTCAAGCTTTCCTTGAACACAACCTTATCTCAGTTGATGTGACATACCAAATCTTTACAGGGAAGGTGATTCAAACACTTCTGACGTGGGCATCACACCATCAGTATCGCAAGGGAGTTCTGTTGCTGAATCTGGACTACAAAATGTAAGGAGTCCTCTTGGTTCAGTTCATTCAAGATCCAACTCTAGTGAAGTTGAGGATGATCTACCCTCAGTCCGGTATGAAAGGGGTGAGGGGAGTAATTATACTTCTGAATCAAATTCAGCACGTGCATATGAAGGCTCCAGTCAAAACCAACGTTATACTGGAATGGTGAGAGCCCTCCTTTTTTTTAGACTGTATTCATTCATAATTTCAAGTTCTGGTGTATATACGATAGCTGGTGTTTGGATAAATTACTGGGAAAGCTGAGAAAACTGCAGATGGGGCTACCCAAAAGTAAAGTCCATGTTATGAGGCCCTATTTGGCTTTCAGTACTAAATTTATTGTTTTGATAAAATTATTCTGTAGGAATTTTCAAACAACGTTGTGCAATCTGCTGATATTTTTGCCCTTTTGCAGCTTAAAGCACTTGAAAATATACACAATGAGGAGCTAAGAGTGAGGAAATATCTTGAGGAATCGTTAGCACTACAAAAAGAAGCATTCGAAGCGCTGAAGAATCGACATGAGGAACTGGAGATGCTGTACGGAGATGCTCTGAAAGCTAATTCCGAAATCTTGGCTAACCAAACAAGCGAACCCTCCGGTGCACATGGACAGGACTTCATTTCTGAGTTTTCTGGGTACGAATTAGAGGCAGCTTTACAGATTGAGGAAGGGGAGTATGGGACCACCTTTAGAGGTTCACTTCATCACACGCAGGTGGTCATCAAAATGATGCAACCCCGCAATTACCGTCAGGCGGTAAGGTGGTTTTGCATTGTTGGAATTTCCTGGAAGGCACACAAAACAATTTAAATAAAATATTATTAGGGCAATGGCATTAGGAAGTTGTCTGTGGAACCAGGAAAGGGTCGAGTGACTGAAAAAACTTAAGAAGCACCCTGGTGACTCTAATTTGCTTAAAGATTGATGATCTAGTCTAAATCTTAAAACTTACTGGAGATCTGTTTATTGTTTTATTTAGGGACAAGTCTTATAATCAAGATATCACGTCTTTATTATGGTAATCTAGTAATCTTTGTCTTGTTTGCTGGGGCCGTGTCGGGTTCTCTCTCCCATACTTGTCAGTTCTGTTTCAGGTTCGACGTGTGACGAAGTTGAGGCATCCTAATTTGGTAACACTCATTGGAGTCTCCCCCGACACTCCGGCTCTCATTTATGAGTACCCCCCGAATGGCAGCCTTGAAGACCAACTCGGCGCCAGGGACACCAGCAACCATCTATCTTGGCAAACTCGAATCTGTATTTGTGCAGATACGTGCGCCGCTCTTATGTTTCTTCACTCTTGCCACGGGATGGTGCATGGCGATCTGAAACCGGGAAATATTCTTCTTGACTCCAACTTCACGGCCAAAATAGCCAACTTTGGATTGCATTCTGCACCATCTCATCCCCCCTCGACGGGAGAGTTGTCTTTTGCCTCTGATGTTTATTCATTTGGTTATGTGTTGCTGCGGTTACTCACCGGGAGATCGGCCCTGAATCTAGATGAAGTGATGCAAAATGCGTTGGATGGAGAAAACCTAAGTGGCCTGTTGGATCCTACCGCAGGGCACTGGCCGTTCGAGCAAGCCACCGAGCTGGCTCACCTGGCATTAAGTTGCCGTGACATCGACAGCGATAATCGACCAGATCTTGCGTCACGGGTGTGGCCGGTACTTGAACGGATGCGAACCGAAGCCTCTCTATCCAGTCGGTCTGGTCCAGAAGAGCCCAGCGAGCCTCCGGAGCATTTCCTTTGTCCAATCTCCTACGTGAGTCGGCTTACCATTTCATCGCGGCATATATCATTCACTGCTTGAACAGGGATCCATACGTTCGCCTGAATCATCATACATCGATCCTTGATTAATGTACTCGATTCGATCGTGCTTGTAGGAAATCATGCGAGATCCTCATGTGGCGGCAGATGGTTTTACTTACGAAGCATCGGAAATAAGACGCTGGCTTAATGACGGCCACGATACTTCGCCCATGACGAACAATCCGCTTTCGACCCTCGACCTTTTCCCGAACCAGGCTCTCCGTTCAATGATTCAAGAGTGGCGGCAACGCCACAACCTTTAATTTTGGCATTCGAGTGTGAGTATGCTAAGAGAATGCTGTGGAATGCTGCATGGAATCCATTTCAGCTGCATCTCCATGTCCTGTAAATGAGATCATATCGTGGAAACTTACAAGGACACCGGAGAGGTGAGATGGCTTAAGCGAAACGGAAGTCCAATGGGATGTTTTCTTTGGACCATCAATCTGTACAATTTATATTATTATTAGACTTTTAGTTTGTTCAATTTAATTCTTAAGTTATTGCTAAATGTTCAATTTCATCCCCAAACTGTGTGAATATAAACTGTGTGAACATGATGACACAAACAGAGGAATCACATTTATCATAACTCAGAGATTATATTAAACAAATTAAAAGTTTAGAAATGACATTATATATTGGATCGGAATGTATGGATCATTTATATCATTTTCTCTTTTCATTTTTGTTATTTACAAATGTCAACACATGCCACACGAATGAAAAAACTCGTGTTTGAAAATTAAGCAAACCCACTTTATCACTAATTATTTGAAAGTAATAAAAGAAACGTCGTCGTAGGACTGAAAAGATCCATCTATATCCGTGTATGAAAGCCAAAAATGTTTTTGTTTGAATTTTTGCTTTCCAAATTTACACTTACACTCACACTACCTATTTGTTGATTAATCACGCACTTTTCTCCCAATCATAATCACCACCTTGTCTTCTTTTTTTTGGGAAGAATCAGTATTTTTACTTTTTGACACTTCCTTGCCTCGGTGAAAAAATCAGGGAGTCAATCATCTTATCATTAAAATGGCATTACTAAATATATTTGACGAATACAATTTATAATATTATCTTCAAAACTGCTGTGTATGTGCATTGCGCGTGCATGAGAACTAGTAATTATATAAAACAAAGAAGACCTCCTACTTTTCAAAGATCACAATTATTTTGTTCTTCCCTAAATATCATCTATTTTTATTCTATAAATATTGAATCCATTGGCAAATGCGTAAACTGATAATTTCCAACATCCCTCTCATTTTTCAATATTAATAATATCTTTTCTACCCAAAATGACATTCCTAAAATTATCAAATTTAGATATTTTTCCCTTTCCACACATATTTACACAGTTTCCTCATATTGTAAATTTTCATCTTTTATGTCTTTCCAGAATTTAATGATTTGGATATTTCATTTAATAAGGTGATTTTCTTAAAAATTTCAAATGTCAATTTCTTGCATACACACAATTGTGTGTTCTCATTTACTAGTATTTTAATATTTATAACTAGTGAAAAAAAAACTGCACATAATTATTAACTTACATATTTTTCTTTGGATTTATATTTGTACAATAAATGGTCGAGGACATTAAACAAATTTTTGTTATTGAAATCTCTTAAAAGTGGGATGTCAGCTATTCTTCATTGAATATTACATATGGGATATAGTATTCCGAATTGGTATTTGATGGAGTTTTCAAAAATAAACTCCATCTTGTTAGAGCTTGCCTGTTTAGACTTTGCTTTTTGTGTTCCCACTAAATTTTAGAATATTATTCAAATTTAAAAAAATGCATGGAATATTACGTGCAAATATATGTGGCAAAAATTTGTGCACTCTAAAGGTTTTGAGTATTGGTAAAATGCGGCCGCCACAATCGTGAGGATTTTCTTTTGAAAAAGTGGAAATGCTCTCTCTCATCCATAGTTGAAGGATCCAAATTTTGCATTTTCTAGTGGAATTTTCATAACTTGGTGATAGCCCTAGGCCCAGGAACAAGTTCATATCGTGCGTGCAAGAGAAAAAGGAGAAAGTGAAAAGAGAGAGAAGTGGGGGAAGGTCGAAAAGACCCGCTCGCATGCATAGGACGTTCATGATGGAATTGGCATATTCATTCCACCAATAAATTTTTTATTCAGAGAGAGTGTTCACTATTTATTATCAATTAGTATATATAAAATATAATCAACCACCTACTTGAAATTATGTAGCAAAATACAATTAGATTTTTTTTTTTTTTAAGGAACAAGTGATGTTTCCACTATAAATTCATAAATTATCGTAAATATTATTCAAGAGATATCACTTATCATTATTGCTTTATCAACATTTTCAAATCTCAAAATATAATTCTCTTTTCGTAAACATTTACACAATTTCTTATATTGTGCATTTTCATCTGTAACATTTTCACTATCCCATTGTTCAAATGTTTCCGAACAAAGTA
This sequence comes from Eucalyptus grandis, assembly GCF_016545825.1. Classification (NCBI taxonomy): domain Eukaryota; kingdom Viridiplantae; phylum Streptophyta; class Magnoliopsida; order Myrtales; family Myrtaceae; genus Eucalyptus; species Eucalyptus grandis. Next base: position 35,277,493 of record NC_052615.1, read on the forward strand.
AATTTGCCTAACCTTTCAAATGACAAGTTCTTGCTCGTACTTACTAAAAGGCACCTGCATTTGCCGGTACTATTAATGCAAAGTGCAATGTAAATGAAATTTATTAAAAATATCATTTCCTACCACTATGTCTTATAACCGAACACAAGAATCTCCATTCTATTCCACTCCCACATTTTACTAAACAAAGTCATTGGTACCGTCATTCCATGTCCCTCATTCAATTCTATTTAGCCACACCGAACACAACAATAGAAATAGTGGCACGTCCATAAAATATCCTCAATGCCAATTGTTTTTCCACGGGACAACTATTGAAATTGTCGTGATTAAATTTTACATGAAATATCTCAATAATCGGAAAAAAGATATAGGATTAATACCACGAAAACGTGTAATAAATTTATCAAAATTAATTTTAGGTCACTTATGATAAAATTCGAAAAAATCCAAAATTAATACATATTTGACAAATTTATGCCAAATTAATATGGATAACCAAGTCAATTGAGGTAATAATTTCACGATAGAACAGACCGATTTAGGGTTTTTGGTGAACAAATAGTCTGGGGGCTTATGTGTCAATTTTGAGTGTTCAGTGGTAAAAAAAAAAAAGCGTGGGGAACAAAGGTGAAAAAGCAAAAGATGAAACGGAAAGGAAGATGGAAATGAACGTTGATTCCCGCATCTGTCGAGCACGACGACGGCGATGGCCGTTTCCCCTCAGTGTATACACGGAAAGCTCCTGGCTTTTCGACGCGAGCTGCTGCTGCTGCTGCTTTTGGCCATATTGACTCCGCTGACACTTTCTTGGGAACGATAAAAGGAGAGAAGACGAAAGGAGACAAGCGCCTTCCTCCGGAAGCTACCCCCCCCCCAATCCTCGATTCTCAACTGTGTCCGTACGGAGAGGGGAGAGAGACAGCGATTCTTTGACGGCTTAGGCTTTGGTTGGGTGGGCCCTCCGCCATGATTGCTCCCCTCGAAGCTGATTGGTCATTTCCCTTCCTGTGCGCATGCATAAGCAAAAGGAGGGAAAAAGCCCATCTGGGTCGTCGCCGATCGGCGTCTCTGGCCGGGTGAAGTTCCTCTTCTCCCCTCCCCTGTTTCGAGCGGAGCGGCGGCTGCGATGGAGGTCGGCGACGGTCGCTCGCCGGCGAGGGTGGTCAACGACAGGGTCTACGTCGCGGTGGGGAGGGACGTACGGGAGGGACGGTCGACCCTCTCGTGGGCGATGAACAATTTCGATGGCCACTTCCGGATCATTCACGTCCACCAGCCTCACCAGCTGAATCCATCTCGTAAGTGATCGGGTTCAAAGGCGATTGGCTTTTCCCGAGTTTAATCCCATCTTGTACATCGTTTCTTTTTTGCAATCCTCGATTGTCAGGACTTGGAGTTGAACGGTGTCGTGGCATGACTTTTCGATAGATTTTGACCCGCAAAGTTTTCTTCTTCTTCTTTTTCCCCTGCTTTTCTTTTCAGTTTGCTGTGTATTGGCAAGGGGACGCAGGACCATGTGCTTATAATGTCGTGAATTTCCAATGGTTCATTTTGTGTCGGCTTGAATTTGCTTTTATGAGTTTTAGGTTCTCCTTGTAGGCTCAATCATGTTCCCGCAATGTTTGATACTTTGCTCAATACAAGCTTTCAAGCACACGCGATAGTTTGCTCAAGATTTTACTGCTCTTTTATTGTCAAAAGGATGGTCAAAGGGATGGCTAGCATTATGGTAATATCATCGCTTGATCAGCTGACTCCATATGGTGTATGTTGAAAGAGATTGCTTTTTTGTCTGTCAATCTCCTCAAAAGAGATAGTACATTTATGTCAATATGAAATCTGTTGAGTGAACTAAGAAATGGAGGTTGGTAGTTTTTGATTAGCTTCATGGCCCTTTTATTTTCTTTTTTCTTTTTTCATTGGGGTGCACCTGTGCTCTATCGGCAAGAAGATCTCCAATGATTTCAGATGATAGTTTTGTGGGACTGCATTGAAGGAAGTTCATCTCTACCCAAGCACATTATTGGACTTTAACGATAGATGGGTCAATCGTCAATTTTGGGTGTAAAAATAGCTCACCGCAAATATTATATTTCCACTAATAAGTGTCATGACTCCACGGTTGAATCTTGATTAGTTTACTACTTAGTATCACTGTATGAAGCATGATGCATCTGCAAAATGGTTCTGAGAATGACCCGCTTTAGAATTATAATATTTGAATGCGAACAAATTGCTAGTATTCTTTTCAAGTTCTAGTCAATGCAATTTTCCTCTGCTATAGTCCTGTAATAATAGTTTCCATTATGTGGTGGAACTCCGCTCCACAGCACGCCTGTTTTATGGTGGTGGATCCAGGAATCCTCAAGAACTCGCAAGGCAAGAGATGGAAAGGATTCTGGATGAGTACATACACATGTGTAGCCAAGCAGGGGTTAGTACCTTCCTTTTGCAGTACACATTTGTTGCTTCTAAAAATTGCTATTGATCGCACAAAACTCTCTATCCTTTGTAAATAATTCGGCCTACATGGCAGGTGAATCACTCATATCATGGTTATTTATCTTTACCTGAAGCAAAATTGCTAGAAGACTACGACTACTGCCACCAAATAAAAAGTTTTAGAGTGTATTTACGGGTACAAACTGCCATTTCTTTCTTCAGGTTCCTGCTCAGAAAAGACACGTTGAGATGCAAGATATAGGAAAAGGGATTGTGGAACTCATCGAGCAGCATGCCATCACGAAGCTTGTCATGGGAGCAGCTGCAGACAGACGCTATTTTGAGTACAGCCTAATCATAATTCATGATTGTATATTTAATTAAATTACAGTTGGGCATTACAAGCTAATCTGATATTTATCCCCTCCTGGTCCTAGATTAAGCGTCCAACAGTACTCGGGCTTTGCTTAATGAGCTGGCATAGTGACTTTTCTGAGCGACCTACTAGGATTATCTTGACAGACTAAACCTAGAATCCTGTATGTAATGAAGCAGCCAATTGTAATGATCACAGTTAGGTTGAGCCATGTGCTTGGAATTGTATTTTAAGTTGACAAGTGTGTGTCTAAAAATCTGTGCCCTTTTTCTTTTTCACTAGTATTCTCAAAATTGCTTGGTCATCTGCTTTTCACGTTGCAGGGGGATGACACAACTCACCTCTGCAAAGGCCAAGTTTGTGAACCAGCATGCGCATCCATCTTGTCATATTTGGTTTGTCTGCAATGGGCACATAATCTACTCAAGGTACATGTGACTATTTTTATCGAGGTGTATGGAGAGCATGAAGATGATAAATCTCAGGGGAACAAATTTTTAACTATTGTAAATGACTATAGAAGTATAGATGGATTGATTTTCAAAGACTTTGGGTTTTCATTGTTAAATGAAAGTCAAAGTCACTCCAAAGAGATCCCATCTCCATTTGCTGATGAAGCCATTCTCATCCACTTCTTGAGGTTTTGGTTCAGGCTCTTTATTTACTGGAGTATATTGGAGATTGCTGCTTAAGCTTTTTCTAAAATTCATGTCGAGCTATAGTTGAACACAACCTTAGCTCAGTAAATGTTACCTACCAAATCTTTACAGGGAAGGTGATTTAAGCACTTTTGATATGGACATCACATCATCAGTATTACCAGGTAGATCTGTTGTTGAATCTGGACTACAAAATACGAGGAGTCCTTCTCTTGATTCGGTTCATTCAAGATCCAACTCTAGTGAAGTTGAAGATGATCTAGCTTTGGTTCAGTATGAAAGGGGTGAGGGGAGCAACCATGTTACTGAATCAAATTCAGTGCGCGCATATGAAGGCTACAGTCAAAATCAAAGTTATACTGGAATGGTGAGAATTTTCTTTTCCTTTTTAGACTGTGCATGTTCATAATTTATATACTACAGCTGGTGTTAGATAAATGACTGGGAGGAAAAATCTTTCTTATGAATGTGACGATGATTATCTCTTATGAATGTGACGATGATTATCTCCTCTCAGGAAGGAAGTTATAGTGAGGATCTCTATGAGCAACTGGACCAAGCAATGAAAGAAGTTGCATGTGCAAAACAGGAGGCACTAGAAGAATTGATCCGGCGTCAGAAAGCTGAGAAAACAGCAAATGAGGCTACCCGCAAAGTAAAGTCCTTGTTATGAGGCCTTACTCAGTTGTCAGTTGTATTGTTTTGAGGCAGCATGAATTGGTAGGATAAATTCCAAAAGCAGTTTCAAGCATTGATATGTAATCTGCTGATTTCCTTGCTTTGCAGCTTGAAGCACTTGAAAATAAATACAATGAGGAGCTAAGATTGAAGAAAGGTATTGAGGAATTGCCAGCACAAGAAAAGGAAGCATTGGAAGTTCCGAAGAAGTATAATGAGGAACTCTTGGCTAACCAAACAAGCGAACCCTCCGGTGCACATGGACAGGACTTCATTTCTGAGTTTTCTGGGTACAAATTAGAGGCAGCTTTACAGATTGAGGAAGGGGAGTATGGGACCACCTATAGAGGTTCACTTCATCACACGCAGGTGATCATCAAGATGATGCAACCCTGCAATTACCGTCAGGCGGTAAGGTGGTTTTGCATTGTTGGAATTTCCTGGAAGGCACACAAAACAATTTAAATAAAATATTATTAGGGCAATGGCATTATGAAGTTGTCTGTGGAACCAGGAAGGGGTCAAGTGACTGCAAAAACTTAAGAAGTACGCTGGTGACTCTAATTTGCTTAAAGATTGATACTGTAGTCTAAATCTTAAAACTTACTGGAGATCTGTTTATTGTTTTATATAGGGACAAGTCTTATAATCAAGATATCACGTCTTTATTATGGTAATCTAGTAATCTTTGTCTTGTTTGCTGGGGCCGTGTCGGGTTCTCTCTCCCATACTTGTCAGTTCTGTTTCAGGTTCGACGTGTGACGAAGTTGAGGCATCCTAATTTGGTAACACTCATTGGAGTCTCCCCCGACACTCCGGCTCTCATTTATGAGTACCCCCCGAATGGCAGCCTTGAAGACCAACTCGGCGCCAGGGACACCAGCAACCATCTATCTTGGCAAACTCGAATCTGTATTTGTGCAGATACGTGCGCCGCTCTTATGTTTCTTCACTCTTGCCACGGGATGGTGCATGGCGATCTGAAACCGGGAAATATTCTTCTTGACTCCAACTTCACGGCCAAAATAGCCAACTTTGGACTGCATTCTGCACCATCTCATTTCCCCTCGACGGGAGAGTTGTCTTTTGCCTCTGATGTTTATTCATTTGGTTATGTGTTGCTGCGGTTACTCACTGGGAGATCGGCCCTGAATCTAGATGAAGTGATGCAAAATGCATTGGATGGAGAAAACCTAAGTGGCGTGTTGGATCCTACAGCAGGGCACTGGCCATTCGAGCAAGCCACCGAGCTGGCTCACCTGGCGTTAAGTTGCCGTGACATCGACAGCGATAATCGACCGGATCTTGCGTCACAGGTGTGGCCGGTACTTGAACGGATGCGAACCGAAGCCTCTCTATCCAGTCGGTCTGGTCCAGAAGAGCCCAGCCAGCCTCCGGAGCATTTCCTTTGTCCAATCTCCAACGTGAGTCGGCTTACCATTTCATCTCGGCATATATTATTCACTGCTTGAACAGGGATCCATACGTTCGCCTGAATCATCATACATCGATCCTTGATTAACGTACTCGATTCGATCGTGCTTGTAGGAAATCATGCGAGATCCTCATGTGGCGGCAGATGGTTTTACTTACGAAGCATCGGAAATAAGACGCTGGCTTAGCGACGGCCACGATACTTCGCCCATGACGAATAATCCGCTTTCAACCCTCGATCTTTTCCCGAACCAGGCGCTCCGTTCAATGATTCAAGAGTGGCGGCAACGCCACAACCTTTAATTTTGGCATTCGAGTGTGAGTATGCTAAGAGAATGCTGTGGAATGCTGCATGGAATCCATTTCAGCTGCATCTCCATGTCCTGTAAATGAGATCATATCGTGGAAACTTACAAGGACACCGAAGAGGTGAGATCGCTTAAGCGAAACGGAAGTCCAATGGGATGTTTTCTTTGGACCATCAATTTGTACAATTTATATTATTATTAGACTTTTAGTTTGTTCAATTTAATTCTTAAGTTATTGATAAATGTTCAATTTCGTCCATAAATTGTGTGAATATAAACTGTGTGAACATGACACAAATAGAGGGATCACATTTATCATAACTCAAAAATTATATTAAATAAATTAAAAGTTTAGAAATGACATTATATATTGGATTGGAATGTATAGATCATTTATATCATTTTCTCTTTTCATTTTTGTTATTTACAAATGTCAACACATGCCACATGAATGAAAAAACTCGTGTTTGAAAATTAAGCAAACCCACTTTATCACTAATTATTTGAAAGTAATAAAAGAAACGTCGTCGTAGGACTGAAAAGATCCATCTATATCCGAAAGCCAAAAATGTTTTTGTTTGAATTTTTGCTTTCCAAATTTACACTCACACTCACACTACCTATTTGTTGATTAATCACGCACTTTTTTCCCAATCATAATCACCACCTTGTCTTTTTTTCTTTTTCTTTTTTTGGGAAGAATCAGTGTTTTTACTTTTTGACACTTCCTTGCCTCGGTGAAAAAATCAGGGAGTCAATCATCTTATCATTAAAATGGCATTACTAAATAAATTTGACGAATACAATTTATAATATTATCTCCAAAACTGCTGTGTGTGTGCATTGCGTGTGCATGAGAACTAGTAATTATATAAAACAAAGAAGACCTCCTACTTTTCAAAGATCACAATGATTTTGTTCTTCCCTAAATATCATCTATTATTTACTCTATAAATATTGAATCCATTGGCAAATGCGTAAACTGATAATATTCCAACATCCCTCTCATTTTCAATATTAATAAATCTTCTCTACCCCAAAATGACATTCCTAAAATTATCAAATGTAGATATTTTTCCCTTTCCACACATATTTACACAGTTTCCTCATATTGTAAATTTTCATCTATTATGTCTTTCCATAATTTAATGATTTGGATATTTCATATAATAAGGTGATTTTCTTCAAAATTTCAAATGTCAATTTCTTGCATACACACAATTGTGTGTTCTCATTTACTAGTATTTTAATATTTATAACTAGTGAAAAAAATGCACATAATTATTAACTTACATATTTTTCTTTGGATTTATATTTGTACAATAAATAGTCGAGGACATTTATAAACATTTTTTTTTATTGAAACCTCTTAAAAGTGGGATGTCAGCTATTCTTCATTGAATATTACAATGGGATACAATATTTCGAGTTGGTATTTGATGGAGTTTTCAAAAATAAACTCCATCCTATTAGAGCTTGCCTGTTTAGAATTTGCTTTTTGCGTTCTCACCAAATTTTAGAATATTATTCAAATTTTAAAAATGCATGGAATATTATGTGCGAATATATGTGGCAAAAGTTTTGAGTATCGTTAAAATGCAGCCGCCACAATGGTGAGGATTTTCTTTTGAAAAAGTGGAAATGCTGTCTCTCATCCATAGTTGACGGATCCAAATTTTGCATTTTTCTAGTGGGATTTTCATAACTCGGTGATAGCACTAGGCCCAGGAACAAGTTCATATCGTGTGTGCAGGAGAAAAAGAAGAAGGTGAAAAGAGAGAGGAGAAGTGGGGGCAGGTCGAAAAGACCCGCTCGCATGCATAGGACGTTCATAATGGAATTTGCACATTCATTAAGAGAAAGTGTTAAAAAGTTTTAAACATTTTATATTTATGTTAATTTAGTCGTATATCTTTTTTTTTTGTTAATTTAGTCCTAAATATTTTTACGTTATACTAATTTAGTTCTTTTTAATTAATTTTGATTTGATTTTGCTGAATAGACGCCAACCGACTGAAATGACGTGATCGCCTGGCGTGAATAATTTTTAATTATATTTTAATTGTTTTTTGAATTTTTTTCTTTTATGTTTTTTCTGCATGAGTACTTAACGTTTTCTCTTCATGGCGAGAAAATATTCAGTGGTTGCTAACCACCAGGTCACCATCCTATGTGGCGCGCATGAGCTGAAGTGGCTCCATTGAAAGATCGACACGTGACCTCTGGTCTGGACTGGCCACGAAATGGAAAAGTCTAAAAGTTGAGTTTTCTTTTTCTCGTTCCGCAGGCTGGCTGTCAGAAAAGGACGAGACAATAAATGCTCGGACTACCGCTTAAAAAATTCTCTCTCTTAATTTCAATTTTCAAGCTCTTTACGTTCTTTCTTGAAGAAGAACAGCCCAGACACTTTTCTTTCTTTCTCCAGCGAGTCCACTGCCTCCGCCTCTCCAGAAAGCCTCGCCGGTCGTTGCTTCTCCCAAGAGCTCCGTCGGTCGCAACTGGTTCCTGCCTTTGCCTCCGCCGTTGCCTCTCGGAGCGCCATCGGTGGTTCCAACGAGCTCGAGTAAACCTTGCACGCGCTTCGCTCCTCTCTCTCGCCTGGATTTTGGGAAATCAAGCGACGAAGAAGAAGCTTCCCCATTTTTTTTGCTTTTTCTTGGAGACATTTCTTGTTTTCGCCCAACTTGTATCCTTGTTTCGACACCGCCATTTGAAAAGCTCCTTTGTCGTTGTTAAGCTCAAAATCCTCTTGGTGTTTTTATTCTCTGTTGAAGTTCATTTCTCTTGACACTGTACAAATACTCTGTTTTCTTTCCCTTTTCTTCGCCCGCTTTTGATTTCGATCTCAAAAACACCTTATTTGCAAACATTTTTCCCTTCATTCAAACACCCACAATGTGCACGCATTTTTTTAATGGGTGTGTTTTACTTATGCAAGATCCTAACACGTATGGGAAGATGCGAGTGTGCATGACGGTGTTGACATTGATCAAGGCTTTGGAGGGTGAAGCTTGCATCTTCATCATGACGTTCAGATAAACCCCTTTCCTTGGAAATATCTAAAGAAGCGAGGGCTTCGAGATGGCAAGCCTGGAGAGGTCACGGAGGAAAGTGTGGAGGAGGGTTTTCATCTTCATGGAGCTGGAAACTGGAAAGAGAAGGTGGAAGCTTTATGGAGAAACTACGAAGACGATGATTTTTTGCCTAAAATGTTGAACCTACATTTTGATTTTGATTTTCTGACCTTATGCAACATTAGCTTACCGCCGGGGAGATGGACGTAGATGGCATACTGAATAGTTTTAATTCTTCGTGAATGGTTGCAATTGTGGGATGGAAGGCATCAAATAAGGAGCTGATGATTTTTTTGCCTAAAATGTTGAACGCCAGATTTTGACTTACTCAGGGCTTTTCCAGTAAAGGATTGAGGATTAAGGATGAAAGATAGGTGAGGAAATGAGCAACGCTTGAAAGGAGTAGATATTAGTAGAAGCATGAGTATAAGTAGAAGGGAACTTGAGGAAAAACTTAAGGAAAAATTTGAAGCATGTAAAAAGATCTCTTGTTATCAACTAACTTTACATGAAAGAAAACGGCTTGTTTCTTTAAGCCTGCCATTCCCACTCTTGTCATTTAATTTGTACATTCTAACCTTCACCTGAAAGGTACGTTCAACCTGCTCAAAAATTTGAAGCCAAAAACACCCATAAAATAGAAACATGAGACACAAACTACATTTTCGCAGCCAAAGTTGGAGATTGATTATCTAATGATGCATCATTGGCTTCCAATAATCAGTCGTCAATAGTCAAGAAGGTGAGACGTTTCTTTGCCTCTGCAACTCCAGAGAAAGCTTGGGTACTTGCGAGCATGAGATACAGATTCTCCAGTTTGGCCACAATTGCTTGCTAGTCTCTTCTCCGCTTCCCGTGTCTTTCTTCTCCATTTACAAAAAAGACCACGTATCAACTCAACGATTCAGCGTTTAGGGGCTCAACATGACGCTACAGTATTAAATAATTGAATCAATATATTCACCAATATAAACAAGCAGAATTCTCTCTCTATATATCCATCGCTCTACACGATCAAAAGACACCAGCTTTTGCCTCACAAATGCACATCAAGAACCTAAAGAAGCCCACGATTACTAGGCTAAAGATATCTGCTTCATCGAGATGCAAAACTTTCCATCCTCTTCGTCTTCGTAGTTTCTCCATAAAGCTTCCACCTTCTCTTCCCAGTTTCCATCTCCATGAAGATGAAAACCCTCCTCCACGCCTTCCTCCGTGACCTCTCCAGGCTTGCCATCTCGAAGCCCTCGCTTCTTTAGATATTTCCAAGGAAAGGGGTTTATCTGAACGTCATGATGAAGATGCAAGCTTCACCCACCAAAGCCTTGATCAATGTCAACACCGTAATGCACACTCGCATATTCCCATACGTTGTAGGATCCTGCACAAGTAAAACACACCCATTAAAAAAAATGCGTGCACATTGTGGATGTTTGAATGAAGGGAAAAAATGTTTGCAAATAAGGTGTTTTTGAGATCGAAATCAAAAGCGGGCGAAGAAAAGGGGAAAGAAAACAGAGTATTTGTACAGTGTCAAGAGAAATGAACTTCAACAGAGAATAAAAACACCAAGAGGATTTTGAGCTTAACAAAGACAAAGGAGCTTTTCAAATGGCGGTGTCGAAACAAGAATACAAGTTGGGCGAAAACAAGAAATGTCTCCAAGAAAAAGCAGAAAAAAATGGGGAAGCTTCTTCTTCGTCGCTTGATTTCCCAAAGACCAGGCGAGAGAGAGGAGCGAAGCGCGTGCAAGGTTTACTCGAGCTCATTGGAACCACCGATGGCGCTCCGAGAGGCAACGGCGGAGGCAAAGGCAGGAACCAGTTGCGACCGACGGAGCTCTTGGGGGAAGCAACGACCGGCGAGGCTTTCTGTAGAGGCGGAGGCAGTGGACTCGCTGGAGAAAGAAAGAGGAGAAGTGTCTGAGCTGTTCTTCTTCAAGAAAGAACGTAAAGAGCTTGAAAATTGAAATTAAGAGAGAGAATTTTTTAAGCGGGAGTCCGAGCATTTATTGTCTCGTCCTTTTCTGACAGCCAGCCTGCGGAACGAGAAAAAAAAAAACTCAACTTTTAGACTTTTCCATTTTGTGGCCGGTCCAGATCAGAGGTCACGTGTCGATCTTTCAATGGAGCCACTTCAGCTCACGCGCGCCACGTAGGATGGTGACCTGGTGGTTAGCAACCACTGAATATTTTCTCCTTCATGGCGGCTCCTTTTGGCCATTGTTGACTCAGCGAAGACTTCGAAAACAGGGAAGAGAGAACTTTAAGAAGAGTAAGGGTGCGTTTGGATGGGCATTTAAAGCCCATCCAAGCCCCAAAGCTCTTTCACCCAAAAATGGGTGTTTGGAACCATTCCAAAGGCGCCAGTGAAAGTTTCGCCTTTAATGCTGAGCTCAAGGCTGGTGGAGGCCAGCCTTGAGCCTTCAGCATTTTCGGAATGCTGAAGGGCCATTTAATGAAAATTTTATTTTCCATTTTACCCCAAAAATTTTTGAAACCCACCGTTGCCCCTGCATTTGTTTATTTTTAAAGAAAAAGAGCAGCCCTTCGCCGGTCCGGCGAAGGGTGACGGCCGCCGGCCGGCGAGCCAGATCTGGCGCCGGCGGCCGTCGGCTGGAGGTCGGGCGACCTCCGGCGAGGGTCGCGCGACCCAGCCGAGGGCCGCCGGAGGTCGCCCGACCTCGGGCGACCCTCGGCGAGGGTCGCGCGACCCAGCCGAGGGCCGCCGGAGGTCGCCCGACCTCGGGCGACCAGGGTCGCTCGACCCAGGGGCCGCGCGACCCAGGCGACCGCCGCCTGGGTCTCGCGGCCGCAGGCGGCCCTCGCCTGGGTCTCGCGAGGGTCGCGCGACCCTGGTTGCCCGAGGTCGGGCGACCTCCGGCGGCCCTCGGCTGGGTCGCCCGAGGTCGAGCGACCTCCGGCGGCCCTCGGCTGGGTCGCGCGACCCTCGCCGAGGGTCGCCGAGGTCGAGCGACCTCCGGCGGCCCTCGGCTGGGTCGCGCGACCTCGCCGAGGGTCGCCCGAGGTCGAGCGACCTCCGGCGGCCCTCGGCTGGGTCGCGCGACCCTCGCCGGAGGTCGCCCGAGGTCGGGCGACCTCAGCCGACGGCCGCCGGCGCCAGATCTGGCTCGCCGGCGGCCGCAGCCCTTCGCCGGACCGGCGAAGGGTTTACCTGATTTTTCCAAAAAAAAAAAAAAAGAAAATATAATACCCAAAGCCCTTTCCAAATGTTTTTTACCAAACGCACGTTCAACTCAAAGTCCATTTCTAAAATTTTTTTACCAAACACAACCGCATTTTCCCAAATAAACTTTGAGCTTTCAGCATTGCATTGACTCAAAGCCGTGCAAAATGCTGAACCAAACGCACCCTAAAGCCATCATCTGGAAGTTAAACTCATCTCAATTCTCAACCCACACAGAAGAGAGAGACAGAGACAGAGACAGAGACGGCGATCATTGCCCTCTTGAAGCTGATGTGCGCCAGTCTATTTTTAAGCGAACGAATCATTGAAGAAACTCATCTGGGTCATCACTGATCAGCGTCTCCCGCAAGGTAAAGTTGCTCCGTTCGCTCGGTTCTTCTTCCCCCGTTTCGAGTTAAGCGGCGGCTATGGTGAAGTTCAGCGAGGGTGGTTCGCCGGCGAGGGTGGTCAACAATAAAATCTACGTGGCGGTGGGGAGGGACGTGCAGCAAAGCAAGGCGACCCTCTCGTGGGCATTGAAGAATTTCACAGGCGACTTTCGCGTCGTCCATGTTCATCAGCCGAATCCATCTGGTAAGTGACCGTGCTCAAAAGTGGCGGCTTTGCCAAGTTAATCCATATTATGCGTCGTCGCTTTTTGCAATCATCGATCGTCCGAAGACTCCGAACTGTGGAGTTGAACGGTGTCTGGCCACGACTTTCCAAGAGATTATAACCCGCAATGTTTTCCTTTTACCTTTTCGGTCTGCTGTGTATTGGCAAGGAGACACGGGACCTCGTACTTGGAATGTCGTGAATTCTCATATGGTTCATTTAATGGCGGCTTGAGCTTTCTTTTATGAGCTTAGGGTCTCCTCGTAGGCTCAATTATGTTCCCGCACCGTCTGATACTTTGCTCGGTAGAAGCTTTCGAGCGCACATGATAATCTGCTCGAGATTTCACTGCTGTTTTATTGTCCAAGGGATGACCATTTTTAGAGATCATTATGCTAATGACTTAATGAGATTGCTTTGTCAATCTCACTAATATCATCTCTTAGTCACCTGAATCCATGCGGCATATGTTGAAAGAGATTGCTTTGTCGTTTGTCAATTCCCTCAAAGGCGAGAATACATTTATGTCGATATGAAAATGCCATTGAGTGAACTAAGAATTGGGGACTCGGTAGTTTTGGTTAGCTTCATGGCCATTCGTTTTTCAGTTTGGGTGCTCTCTATCAACAGGAAGATCTCCAATGATTTCAGATGATGGTTCTTTGGGATTGCATTGAAGGAAGTTCATCTCTACCCAAGCACTTTATCGATTTTGGGTGTAAAAACTGCTTACCACGGATCTTATATTTCCACTAATGTGTGTTATGATGGTGGGTTTGAATCTATTTATTTGACTACTTAGTATGATTGTCTGAAGGATGATGCATCTGCAAAATGGTTTGGGAGATAAGTTTTCTCTGGCTCCTGAGTATGACCCGCTCTAGAGAAATAGTATTTGAATTCAAGTGAATTGCTAGGATTTCTTTCAAGTTCTAGTTAAATAAATTTTCCTCTGCTATAGTTCTGTAACAATTGTTTCCATTATGTAGTTGAACTCTGCCCCGCAGCACGCCCGTTTTATGGTAGTGGATCCAAAAATCCCCAAGAACTCGCAAGGCAAGAGATGGGCAGCATTCTGGATGAGTACATTCACATGTGTAACCAAGCTAAGGTTAATACCTTCTTTCTACAATGCACATTTGTTGCTTCTAAAAATGACTATTGGTTTCTTTGTAAATAATTTGACCTACATGGCGGGTGAATCTCTCATATCACAGTTATTTATTTTTACCTGAAGCAAAATTGCTAGAAGACTCGAACTACTGCAGCCAAATAAAAAGTTCCGGAATGTATTTAAGTGGGCAAACTACTCTCTGTCTTCAGGTTCACGCTGAGAAAAGATTCGTTGAGATGAAAGATATAGGAAAAGGGATTGTGGAACTCATCAAGCAGCGTGCCATTACAAAGCTTGTCATGGGAGCAGCTGCAGACAAACGCTATTTTGAGTACGATCAATCATGATTCACAATTGAATCTTATTTAATTTACAGTGCCTGGGCAGTAAAAGCTTAGCCGATATATACAGTACAAGTTAATCTGATATTTACCCCATCCTCGTCCTAGATTAAGGACCCACCGGTACTTTTGCTTTCCTTAATGAACTAGCATAGTTAAGTATCTGAGTTGAGCCACTAGGATTATCTCGACAGGCAAAACCTAGAATCCTTTTTGTAATGAAGTTGCCAATTGTAATGATTACAGCTCGGTTGAGCTGTTTGCTTGGTATTGTATCCAAAGTTGACAAGAACATGTCCAAAAATCTGTTTTTTTTTTTTTTTTTTTTCCTTTTTGTCATTCCTATTCTTGAAATTGCTTGATCGTCTGCATTTCACGTTGCAGGGGGATGACAAAACTCACATCCACAAAAGCAAAATTTGTAAACCAGCATGCGCATCCATCTTGTTACATCTGGTTTGTCTGCAATGGGCACCTAATCTGCTCAAGGTACATGTGATCATTTTATTGAGGTGAAATTATCGCAACCAGGAAGATGATAAATCTCAGGGGTCAAATTTTTTATAATGATTTCGAATGAGTTTAGAAGTTTATGTGTCATGACCATCAAAGACTTTGGGTGTTAATTGTTAGATAAAAATCTAATCCAAATGCTGAAAACTAAGTAAGTTTAAGAAAAAGAAAGTCACTCCAGAGAGACCCTAAGTTTCCAGGGTCCTCATTTCCATTTGCCGATGGAAGCCATGCACATTCGCTTCTTGAGGTTTTGGTATTTGGGAGATTGCTGCTTAAGCTCTTTCTAAGACTCATCTCAAGCTTTATTTGAACACAACCTTATCTCAGTTGATGTGGCCTACCAAATCTTTACAGGGAAGGTAAATTAAACACTTTTGATATGGACATCACATCATCGGGAATGCAAAGTAGCTTTGCTGTTGAATCTGGACTGCAAAATGTGACGAGTCCTCATGGTTCAGTTCATTCAAGATCCAACTGTAGTGATGACATCAAATGCGATCTAACCTTGGTCCAGTATGCAAGGGGTGGGGGGACCAATTATATTTCTGAATCAACTTCAGTGCGTGCAGATGAAGGCTACAGTCAAGAACAAGGTCATACTGAACTGGTGAGAACTGTCCTTTCTTTTTTGGTGTTGTATCAATTCATAATTTCAAGTTCCGGTGTATATACTATAGCTGGTGTCTAGATAAATTACTAGGAAAGCTGAGAAAACTGCAAATGGGGCTACCGACAAAGTAAAGTCCTTGTTATGGGGCCCTATTTGGTCGTCAGTACTAAATTTATTGTTTTGATGCAGGATGAATTGTTTTGACAAAAAATTTCCTAGAGAATGTTCGGACATTACTATGCGATCTGCTGATGTTGTTACCCATTTGCAGCTTAGAGTACTTGAGAATAAATACAACGAGCAGCTAAGAGTGATAAAAGATCTTGAGGAATCGCTAGCAAAAGAAAGGGAAAAACGCAAATCGCTGAAGCATGAGTTTAAGGTGCTGGGCAATCTGTACGAAGAAGCTCTGAAAGCTAACTCCAATCTCTCGCCTTACCAAACCAGCGAACCCTCCGGTGCACATGGACGGGACCTCATTCCTGAGTTTTCTCGGGCCGAATTACGGGCAGCCACTGACAGTTTCAATCAATCGTTGAAGATCAAGGAAGGGGTGTATTGGACCACTTACAGAGGTTCACTTCATCGCACGCAGGTGGCCATAAAGATGATAAAATGCGACAATTACCTTCAGGCGGTAAGGTGGTTTTGCATTGTTGGAATTTCCTGGAAGGCGCACAAAGTGATTTAAATAAAAGATTATTAGGGCAGTGGCATTATGAAATTGTCTATGGAACCAGGAAAGGGTAAAGTGACTGCAAAAACTTAAGAAGCATGCTGGTGACTCTAATTGGCTTGAAGATTGATAATGAAGTCTAAATCTTAAAACTTACCAGAGATCTGTTAATTGTTTTATTTAGGGACAAGTCTTATAATCAAGATATTATGTCTTTACTATGGTAATCTAGCAATCTTTGTCTTGTTTGCTGGGTTCATGTCGGGGTCTCTCTCCCATACTTGTGGGGTCTGTTTCAGGTTCAACTTGCGACTAAGTGGAGGCATCCTAATTTGGTAACACTCATTGGAGTCTCCCCCGAGGCTAGGGCTCTCATTTATGAGTACCTCCCGAATGGCAGCGTTGAAGACCAACTCAGCGCCAGGGACACCAGCAACCATCTATCTTGGCAAGCTCGAATCCGTATTTGTGCAAATACATGTGCCGCTCTTATGTTTCTTCACTCTTGCTGCGGTATAGTGCATGGCGATCTGAAACTGGGAAATATTCTTCTTGACTCCAACTTTGTGGCCAAAATAAACAACTTTGGATGGCATTCTGCACCATCTCATTCCCCCACGACAGGAGAATTGTCTTTTGCCTCTGATGTTTTCTCATTTGGTCATGTTTTACTGAGGTTACTCACTGGGAGGTCGGACCTGAATTTAGATGAAGAGATGCAAGATGCGTTGGGTGAAGGAAAGCTACCTGACGTGTTGGATCCTACAGCAGGGCACTGGCCGGTCGAGCAAGCCACAGAGCTGGTAGTCCTGGCATTACGTTGCTGTGACATCGACAGCGATAATCTACCGGATCTTGAGTCAGAGGTGTGGCCACTACTTGGAGAGATGCAAACCAGTTGTGAAGCCTCTCCATCCAGTCGGACTGATCCAGAAGAGCCCAGCGAGCCTCCGGAGCATTTCCTTTGTTCAATCTCCGGCGTGAGTGGGCTTATCATTTCATCTCGGCATATGTTATTCACCTGCTTGAACCGGCTATTCATATGTTGGCCTTAAAACGTCAATCCTTGATTAATGTACTCGATTCGATCGTGCTTGCAGGAAATCATGCGAGATCCTCATGTGGCGGCAGATGGTTTTACTTACGAAGCATCGGAAATAAGACGCTGGCTTAGCGACGGCCGCGATACTTCGCCCATGACGAACAATCCGCTTTCGACCCTCGATCTTTTCCCGAACCAGGCTCTCCGTTCAATGATTCAAGAGTGGCGGCAACGCCACAACCTTTAATTTTGGCATTCGAGTGTGAGTATGCTAAGAGAATGCTGTGGAATGCTGCATGGAATCCATTTCAGCTGCATCTCCATGTCCTGTAAATGAGATCATATCGTGGAAACTTACAAGGACACCGAAGAGGTGAGATGGCTCAAGTGAAACGGAACTCCAATGGGATGTTTTCTTTGGACCATCAATTTGTACAATTTTGGTAATAAACTTTAACTAATGTGCAATATTATTATTAGACTTTTAATTTGTTCGATTTAATTCTTAAATTATTGCTAAATGTTCAATTTAGTCCCCAAACTGCGTGAACATAAACTATGTGAACATGACAAAAATAGAGTGACCATATTTATCATAACTCGGAGATTACATTAAACAAATTAAAAGTTTAGAAATAACATTATATATTGGATAGGAATGTATGAATCATTTATATCATTTTCTCTTTTCATTTTTTGTTATTTACAAATGTCAACACATGCCACACGAATGAAAAAACTGGTGTTTGAAAATTAAGCAAACCCACTTTATCACTAATTATTTGAAAGTAATAAAAGAAAAGTCGTCGTAGGACTGAAAAGATCCATCTATATCCGAAAGCCAAAAATGTTTTTGTTTGAATTTTCGCTTTCCAAATTTACACTTACACTCACACTACCTATTTGTTGATTAATCACGCACTTTTTTCCCAATCATAATCACCACCTTGTCTTTTTTTTTTTTTTTTTTTTTTTTTTTGGCAAGAATCAGTATTTTTACTTTTTGACACTTCCGTGCCTCGGTGAAAAAATCAGGGAGTCAATCATCTTATCATTAAAATGGCATTACTAAATAAATTTGACAAATACAATTTATAATATTATCTCCAAAACTGCTGTGTATGTGCATTGCGCGTGCATGAGAACTAGTAATCATATAAAACAAAGAAGACCTCCTACTTTTCAAAGATCACAATTATTTTGTTCTTCCCTAAATATCATCTATTATTTATTCTATAAATATTGAATCCATTGGCAAATGCGTAAACTGATAATTCCAACATCCCTCTCATTTTTCAATATTAATAATATCTTCTCTACCCCAAAATGACATTCCTAAAATTATCAAATGTAGATATTTTTCCCTTTCCACACATATTTACACAGTTTCCTCATATTGTAAATTTTCATCTATTATGTCTTTCCATAATTTAATGATTTGGATATTTCATATAATAAGGTGATTTTCTTCAAAATTTTGAATGTCAATTTCTTGCATACACACAATTTGTGTTCTCATTTACTAGTATTTTAATATTTATAACTAGTGAAAAAAAACTGCACATAATTATTAACTTACATATTTTTCTTTGGATTTATATCTATACAATAAATAGTCGAGGACATTTGTAAATAATTTTTTTTTTATTGAAACCTCTTAAAAGTGGGATGTCAGCCTTTCTTCATTGAATATTACATATGGGATACAGCATTTCGAATTGGTATTTGATGGAGTTTTCAAAAATAAACTCCATCCTGTTAGAGCTTGCCTGTTTAGACTTTGCTTTTTGCGTTCCCACTAAATTTTAGAATATTATTCAAATTTTAAAAATGCATGGAATATTACATGCGAATATATGTGGCAAAAATTTGTGCACTCTAAAGGTTTCGAGTATTGTTAAAATGCCGCCGCCACAATCGTGAGGATTTTCTTTTGGAAAAGTGGAAATGCTGTCTCTCATCCATAGTTGAAGGATCCAATTTTTGCATTTTTCTAGTGGAATTTTCATAACTTGGTGATAGCACTAGGCCCAGGAACAAGTTCATATCGTGTGTGCAAGAGAAAAAGGAGAAAGTGAAAAGAGAGAGGAGAAGTGGAGGAAGGTTGAAAAGACCCGCTCACATGCTGGAGACGTTCATGATGGAATTGGCATATTCATTCCACCAATAATTTTTTTATTCGGAGGGAGTGTTCACTATTAATATATCAATTAGTATATATAAAAATATAATCAACCACGTACTTTAAATTATGTAGCCAAATACAATTAGGTTCTTTTTTTTTTTTAAGGAACAAGTGATGTTTCCACTATAAATTCATAAATTATTGTAAATATTATTCAAGAGATATCATTATTGCTTTCTCGAACGTTTTCAAAACTTGAAATATAATTCTCTTTTTGTAAACATTTATACAATTTCTCATATTGTGCATTTTCATTTGTAGTTTTTCACTATCCAATTTTTCAAATGTTTCCATACAAAGTAAATTTTTTTAATCTTTCAAATGACAAGTTCTTGCTCGTACTTACTAAAAGGCACGCGCATTTGCCGGTACTATTAATGCAAAGTGCAATGTAAATGAAATTTATTAGAAATATCATTTCCTACCATTATGTCTGATAACGGAACACAAGAATCTCCATTCCATTCTACTCCCACATTTTACTAAACAAAGTCATTGGTGTCGTCATTCCATGTCCCTCATTCAATTCTATTTAGCCACACCGAACACTACAATAGAAATAGTGGCACGTCCATAAAGTATCCTCAATGCCGACTGTTTTTTCATAGGACAACTATCGAAACTGTCGTGATTAAATTTACATGAAATATCTCGATAATCAGAAAAAAATATATATATAGGGTTAATACCATCATAAATTTTAGGTCACTAAAAAAGATAAAACTAATTTTAGGTCAATAAAAATCTAAAATTAGTCACTTATGATAAATTTCAAAAGACCCAAAATTAATATACATTTGACAAATTTACCTCAAATTAATATGGATATCCACGTGAACTTGTCAAGTCAATTGAGGTATTAGTGTGTGTGATCCAACTCAGTAATTTCACGATAGAACCGGCCGAGTTAGGGTTTTTGGTGAACTAATTAGTCTGGGGGCTTATGTGTCAATTTTGGGTGTTCAGTTGTAAAAAAGAAAGTGTGGAGAACAAAGTTGAAAAAGCAAAAGATAAATACGGAAAGGAGGATGGAAATGAACGTTGATTCCTGCATCTGTCGAGCACGACGACGGCGATGGCCGTTTCCCCTCCGTGTTTACACGGAAAGCTCCTGGCTTTTCGACGCCGCTGCTGCTTTTGGCCATTGACTCCGCAGAGACTTTCTTGGGAACGGTAAAAGGGGAGAAGGCGAAAGGAGACAGTCGCCTTCCTCCGGAAGCTAACCCCCCACAATCCTCGATTCTCAACTGTGTCCGTACGGAGAGGAGAGAGAGACAGCGATTCTTTGATGGCTTTGGCTTTGGTTGGGTGGGCCCTCCGCCATGATTGCGGCCCTCGAAGCTGATTGGTCATTTCCCTTCCTATGCGCGTGCATAAGCAAAGGGAGGGAAAAAGCCCATCTGGGTCGTCGCCGATCGGCGTCTCTGGCCGGGTGAAGTTCCTCTTCTCCCCTCCCCTGTTTCGAGCCGAGCGGCGGCGGTGATGGAGGTCGGCGACGGTCGCCCGCCGGCGAGGGTGGTCAACGACAGGGTCTACGTCGCGGTGGGGAGGGACGTGCAGGAGAGCAGGTCGACCCTCTCGTGGGCGATGAACAATTTCGACGGCCACTTCCGGATCATTCACGTCCACCAGCCTCAACAGCTGAATCCATCTCGTAAGTGATCGGATTCAAAGGCGATGGCTTTTGCCGAGTTTAATCCCATCTTGTACATTGTTTCTTTTTTGGGAGTAGGGAAGGGATATAACTCAGCAGTAGCAATCCTCGATTGTCAGGACTTGGAGTTGAACGGTGTCGTGGCATGACTTTTCGATAGATTTTGACCCGCAAAGTTTTCTTCTTCTTCTTTTTTCCCTGCTTTTCTTTTCAGTTTGCTGTGTATTGGCAAGGGGACGCAGGACCATGTGCTTATAATGTCGTGAATTTCCAATGGTTCATTTTGTGTCGGCTTGAATTTGCTTTTATGAGTTTTAGGTTCTCCTTGTAGGCTCAATCATGTTCCCGCAATGTTTGATACTTTGCTCAATACAAGCTTTCAAGCACACACGATAGTTTGCTCAAGATTTTACTGCTCTTTTATTGTCAAAAGGATGGTCAAAGGGATGGCTAGCATTATGGTAATATCATCGCTTGATCAGCTGACTCCATATGGTGTATGTTGAAAGAGATTGCTTTTTTGTTTGTCAATCTCCTCAAAAGCGATAGTACATTTATGTCAATATGAAATCTGTTGAGTGAACTGAGAAATGGAGCTTGGTAGTTTTTGATTAGCTTCATGGCCCTTTTATTTTCTTTTTTCTTTTTTCATTGGGGTGCACCTGTGCTCTATCGGCAAGAAGATCTCCAATGATTTCAGATGATAGTTTTGTGGGACTGCATTGAAGGAAGTTCATCTCTACCCAAGCACATTATTGGACCTTAATGATAGATGGGTCAATCGTCAATTTTGGGTGTAAAAATAGCTCACCGCAAATATTATATTTCCACTAATAAGTGTCATGACTGCACGGTTGAATCTTGATTAGTTTACTACTTAGTATCACTGTATGAAGCAAGATGCATCTGCAAAATGGTTCTGAGAATGACCCGCTTTAGAATTATAATATTTGAATGTGAACAAATTGCTAGTATTCTTTTCAAGTTCTAGTCAATGCAATTTTCCTCTGCTATAGTCCTGTAATAATAGTTTCCATTATGTGGTGGAACTCCGCTCCACAGCACGCCCGTTTTATGGTGGTGGATCCAGGAATTCTCAAGAACTCGCAAGGCAAGAGATGCAAAGGATTCTGGATGAGTACATACACATGTGTAGCCAAGCAAGGGTTAGTACCTTCCTTTTGCAGTACACATTTGTTGCTTCTAAAAATTGCTATTGATCGCACAAAACTCTCTATCCTTTGTAAATAATTCAGCCTACATGGCAGGTGAATCACTCATATCATGGTTATTTATCTTTACCTGAAGCAAAATTGCTAGAAGACTACGACTACTGCCACCAAATAAAAAGTTTTAGAGTGTATTTATGGGTACAAACTGCCATTTCTTTCTTCAGGTTCCTGCTCTGAAAAGACACGTTGAGATGCAAGATATAGGAAAAGGGATTGTGGAACTCATTGAGCAACATGCCATTACGAAGCTTGTCATGGGAGCAGCTGCAGACAGACGCTATTTTGAGTACAGCCTAATCATAATTCATGATTGTATATTTAATTAAATTACAGTTGGGCATTACAAGCTAATTGGATATTTATCCCCTCCTGGTCCTAGATTAAGCGTCCAACAGTACTCGGGCTTTGCTTAATGAGCTGGCATAGTGACTTTTCTGAGTGACCTACTAGGATTATCTTGACAGACTAAACCTAAAATCCTGTATGTAATGAAGTGGCCAATTGTAATGATCATAGTTAGGTTGAGCCGTTTGCTTGGAATTGTATTTTAAGTTGACAAGTGTGTGTCTAAAAATCTGTGCCCTTTTTCTTTTTCACTAGTATTCTCAAAATTGCTTGGTCTTCTGCTTTTCACGTTGCAGGGGGATGGCACAACTCACATCCGCAAAGGCCAAGTTTGTAAACCAGCATGCACATCCATCTTGTCATATTTGGTTTGTCTGCAATGGGCACGTAATCTACTCAAGGTAGATGTGACTATTTTTATTGAGGTGTAATTTTGGAGAGCGTGAAGATGATAAATCTCTGGGAACAAATTTTTAGCTATTGTAAATAACTATAGAAGTATAGATGGATTGATTTTCAAAGACTTTGGGTTTTCATTGTTAAATGAAAGTCAAAGTCACTCCAAAGAGATCCCATCTCCATTTGCTGATGAAGCCATGCTCATCCACTTCTTGAGGTTTCGGTTCAGGCTCTTTATTTACTGGAGTATATTGGAGATTGCTGCTTAAGCTTTTTCTAAAATTCATGTCGAGCTATAGTTGAACACAACCTTAGCTCAGTAGATGTTACCTACCAAATCTTTACAGGGAAGGTGATTTAAGCACTTTTGATATGGACATCACATCATCAGTATTACCAGGTAGATCTGTTGTTGAATCTGGACTACAAAATACGAGGAGTCCTTCTCTTGATTCGGTTCATTCAAGATCCAACTCTAGTGAAGTTGAAGATGATCTAGCTTTGGTTCAGTATGAAAGGGGTGAGGGGAGCAACCATGTTACTGAATCAAATTCAGTGCAAGGCTACCGTCAAAATCGAAGTTATACTGGAATGGTGAGAATTTTCTTTTCCTTTTTAGACTGTGCATGTTCATAATTTATATACCACAGCTGGTGTTAGATAAATGGCTGGGAGGAAAAATCTTTCTTGTGAATGTGACGATGATTATCTCCTCTCAGGAAGGAAGTTATAGCGAGGATCTCTATGAGCAACTGGACCAAGCAATGAAAGAAGTTGCACGTGCAAAACAGGAGGCACTAGAAGAGTTGATCCGGCGTCAGAAAGCTGAGAAAACAGCAAATGAGGCTACCCGCAAAGTAAAGTCTTGTTATGAGACCTTACTCGGTTGTCAGTTGTATTGTTTTGATGCTGCATGAATTGGTTGGATAAATTCCAAAAGCAGTTTCAAGCATTGATATGCAATCTGCTGATTTCCTTGCTTTGCAGCTTAAAGCACTTGAAAATGTATACAATGAGGAGCTAAGATTGAGGAAAGATCTTGAGGAATTGCTAGCACGAGAAAAGGAAGCATCCGAAGTGCTGAAGAAGTGTCACGAGGAACTACAGATGCTGAACGAGGAACTCTTGGCTAACCAAACAAGTGAACCCTCCAGTGCACATGGACAGGAGTTCATTTCTGAGTTTTCATTCTCCGATGTACATGAAGCTACTGAGAGTTTTAATCAAGCGTTAGTGATTGATAAGGGGGCATATGGGACCACTTATAAAGGTTTGCTTCATCACATGCAAGTGGCCATAAAGATGCTGCTCGCCTCCAACTACCATCATGAGGTAAGGTGGTTGTGCACTATTGGAATTTCCTTGAAGGCACGCAAAACAATTTAAAGAAAGGATTATTACGGCAATGGCATTATGAAGTTGTCTAGGGAACCAGGAAAAGGTCAAGTGCTGCAAAAACTTCAGAAGCATGCTGGTGACTCTAACTTGCTTAAAGCAATCTAAATCTTTAAATTTACTGGAGATCTGTTTATTGTTTTATTAGGGACAAGTCTAATGAATGAATGATCAAGATATTTCTTTAATATGGTAATCTAGATCTTTGTCTTGTTAGCTGGGGTCGTGTTGGGGTCACTCTCCCATATTTGTTGGTTCTGTTTCAGATTCAAGTTGCAACTAAGTTGAGGCATCCTAATTTGGTAAGCCTCATTGGAGTCTGCCCTGATGCCACGGCTGCTATTTATGAGTATCTCCCAAATGGCAGCCTTGAAGACCAACTCAGCGCCAGAGACAGCAGCAACCATCTATCTTGGCAAACTCGAATACATATTTGTGCGGATACATGTGCTGTGCTTATTTTTCTTCATTCTTGCTATGGTTTGGTACATGGCGATCTGAAACTGGGAAATATTCTTCTTGACTCCAACTTCATTGCCAAAATTAAGAACTTTGGATTGTGTTCTGCCCCATCTCATTCCCCCATGACAGGAGAATTATCTTTTGCCTCTGATGTTTATTCATTTGGTCATGTGTTATTGCGTTTACTGACTGGGAGATCAGGTCTAAATTTAGATGAAGTGATGGAAAGGGCCTTAGATGTAGGGAATTTAAGTGCTGTGTTGGATCCTACAGCGGGTCACTGGCCATTTGAGTTAGCCAAAGAGCTGGCTCTCCTGGCATTAAGGTGTTGTGACAGTGATAGCAATAATCGACCATGTCTTAGCTCAGAGGTGTGGCCGATACTGGAAAGGATGCGAACCCATTGTGAAGCCTCATTATCCAGTCAGCCTGATCCAGAAGAGCCTGCACAGCCTCCTCAATATCTCATTTGTCCAATCTCCCATGTGAGTCGGCTTATTAGTTCATCCCAGCATATGCTATTCACCTTTTAAATCAAATTTCTATGTGTTGGCTTGAATATGTTGGTCATGATTAATGTACTTAATTTGACTTTGTGTTTAGGAAATTATGCAAGATCCTCATGTGGCAGCAGATGGTTTTACTTACGAAGCAGAGGCAATAAGGATCTGGCTTAGTGGCCATGATACTTCGCCGATGACGAATCTGCAGCTTTCAAACCGCGAGCTTTTCCCGAATCAGACTGTCCGTTCAATGATTCAAGAATGGCAGCAAAACAATGAATCCTAATTTTGGCATTGAATTGAATCATAGGCGTCTTAGTTTCTAGGTCTTGGGGTATCGGGTTATCCACCTCGCGTTTACCTTCTGTACATACCATGAGTGGATTTCTAATTGTGCATATGCTACGAAATGTGTTTAGCGTTGCATGAAATCTAATTGAACTGCGCCTTTCTATCATGTAATCTAACCACAGTCTAGTCATCCTTCTTTGCACTCTTGATCGGCAACTCTGCGGTGACTAGTTTTGTACAGTTTCGGACAGCTCGATTTTCTTTGTGATGGTTCAATGGTATTGCACCTTGCTGCTGATAGAATTCAAGTGCACTGTGACTATTCGTTCAATTATACCTGCAAACGTGGACTCATAATTTCTTGTTGTTTCTTTCTTCGTGTGTACTTTTTGCTTAAAGAAACTGTCAATGGTTTATTCCCACTGAGCGGTAAATTATCTGCTATCGAACTCTCTGGACTGGCTTTGGTCTCCGGGCAGCAGAGACTGCTTACAATCACTTGATTAGTTTGAGTAACTCAACTTACGCTGTTCCTCGAACACGTTTCTAAACTTTTCGAAGCGTATTGAAGTTGTTGTATGTTGATGTGAGAGGACTTTTCTTCTGAATATCTCATTTGTGGAGCAAAATGCACATAATAAACCACACCCTCTTTCTTACTGAATCCAGTTCCTGGTTGAACTTGGTTGATTCTATTAATGGCCTTGTCATAATAGCTTCAAGACTTCAATTGTCCTTATATTCCAGAATGCATGTAGTCTCTCCTCCTTCTTCTTTCCACATGATGTTTTTAGACTCTTCTTATTCCTCTTTTTTGTTTAACAAAAATGGATCCTTCGTAAGGTTCATTGTCGAGTGGAAAATTATCTCCGAGCTCTTTGCATTTGGCAACACTTTACCGAGGGACTTTGGAGGTCATAGAGGCCTTTGAGGATATGCGATAGTTCTGGGTGAAGAAGTTTGGAGGGCCATTTGGAAAATGCAATTATATTTCCAAAGGGGTGTAGCCTAAGGAGAAGCGTTGAGCTCTCCCGGCATGCTCAACTCTGAATTAATGAAATTTTTTAATGTCTAATCTCATCTCCTCTCATTAATTATAATTCCAAATTTATCCTTTTGTAGAAATGAAATGACATTTATTTTTTGTTTGTTTCATGGAAAGTGAATAATTTGAAAAATATTGTATTGATCATCTTTATCACTTAGAAAAGTGAATGAATGAAAAATATTTACACAGTCTACAAAAATATTTAGATATAAATTATTATTAATAATGGAAACATCTTTGATTAATTAACTATTTTCAGCTATAGAAACTATATGTTTTAGAAATATATTTTTTAAATCATTTATTTTCTGTAAAATAAATGGAACTTCAGTTTGGCGAGCTCTCGATTTTATTTGGAAGAAGTAGGGAAGAAAAAATAGGCATTTGGTGGGTTTTAGGTGAGAAGTTTGCTTTTGGGCTCAATTTTCTCTTCCTTGACTTGGGTTTGGCTTTCGATCCTGAAAGAAATGGCCTGTTTTGGACATTGTAGCTTTTGATCTGCCGGGTGGTAAAGACTGATCGTATGGTTCTGGTTTGTGTTTTGGCTCATTTGCAGGGAAAAGCAAAACTTTATGTTTCTCAAACTTTTTACTTTAATAAAAATTATTGCTTGATGTTGGGAGTAAACTCCTGCTGCATCATGGAGCATTCTGGATTTATTCTCTCATTAATCTATGCTCAGAAACTCTAGAACTTTGGTATAATAGGCAAAAAATGTTGTGTTTGGGACAGACGGATTCATTTACCAATTCTTTTATCTACTGCTCTATTTACTTAAGCCTTTTATTTTATGCATTTGTGTTGACTGCTTTAGGAACATTTCATCGTTAGGAATTTGAGCATATCCTTGATAATGCTTCATCCTCTAGATCAAGTAACACCCAGATTTGGAGGCATCGCCAATTTCTCCTTCCTCTTCTTTCTGTAGTTGCTTTGATTTCTCTAGCAGTATGAAAGAGTCTGAAGGGACAAGTTTTATTAGAAATCCTCAAGGTTTTCCTTCTAGTTGACAGTGAAGCTTTTTGTTGATATTAACGGTTTGTTGTTTCCGCTTGTTTTAGTGGTTTGTTGTTCTCTCTTGCTACATTTTTCCTTTTTCTGTTTATTCATGTTGTGGAATTGGGTCATTATTAATTTCATTCTTTAGTGCCTCTCTTATTTGTTCATGTTCATTTTACTATGAGATGATGAGTTCATCAAAAGAAGAGAAGCATTTGAGCCCCGAAGATGAAGCAATTTGTTGTAAGTTGTGCAATAAACAAATTGAAATAGACAATCATCCTGCAATAAAGAAAAGGGATGGATGTGCGATTATAATTTGACAAGTTTGAGGAGTTGAAGGACAAAAAACATGATCGAACTCAAATTAAGGATAAGTGGGATAGTCTTGAGGAATAATAAGAAAAAAATGGAAGCAATTGCTTCACAAAAATTATGTCTAGGAGAGGATCCAAGATAGAAAATCATCCATGCAAGTGATAAATATTGGAAGCGATTTACATTATATTTTTATAGGTAATTATTATTTAGTAAATATTGGATATTCAAATATTATAATTTGTTTGGAGTCATACAAAGAAGTTTGATGTTATTTGTCGGAATTTTGACGTGGTCATGTACTTGGTTATTAAAAAATTTTCAACCATACCCAGTTCTTGTTATAATTGGAAATTGTGCAAATCTTTGATGCATTGAAAGGAAGTGGAAAAAAAAAAAAAATGCAAAGTTATTAGTCTAAAAAGCAATTGAAAATGATAATAATGGTAATGACTTCTGCAAGAAAAGCATGAATGATGCCTATTTTGCAAAGAACAAATTTATATCTCAATTATGGATATACTTTTTGACCTTTATGATATAAATGTGAGACTAGTACTTTAAATGATTATGGCAAGTCTTCGTGATCAAATGGCCATAAGTTTATGAAATATTTAAGAATGTTTGAAAATTTTAGGACAATCACCATGAAAGGGCTAGAAAAAAAAATACTTGAAAAGTGTATTTCTTTGCTTGGGACATTTGCCACCATGTTTATTATGATAAAATCACTTTATTTTTAATTGAGGAAATAGCTCACTTTAATGTGATTTTTTTTTCAATTTGATTTTTGTAGTCAAGAAAGAAATGTGAATTTTTTTATTATTTTTATTTATTTATATATTTATTACTATGTTTACGTTATATTTTTTCAATTTTTTTTTTTGAAGAACCGTCAATATTCACATGACAAAAGTTGTTAATCATTAGTTTTTCCAATTCTAAACAAATTAAAAAATTAAAGACTTAAATTGATCGCACCAAATGACTTTTCAAAACGTATTTTCACAGTATCTCTCTCCCTCTCTCTCAAACTTCTTTCCCGGTATACTTTTCAATCACGATTTATTCAAAAACTTTAACTTTGCATGAAGACCTTTAGGTAAAAATCCTTCGTATTTATTTAAAGGTCTTTTTCTCATAGCCTCTTTCAGACGCGGCCAAAGGAAGAAAAAAATCATGAAAATAACAAAAGGGAATAAAAATGGGACCCATTTTCCAACTTTTTTGTGATCCAATGAAAAGAAAAAGAAAAAGACCACCTTATAGTCTAGATATTCCCATCAATCAAATCAATCCATCTTTATGCATGTGACCCATCTTTGTACTATATTTTCAAGGAATGGTCCATCGTAAAATTTGTACGTATTATATAACTCTTCCTGGCTTCTCCAAATTTACAAAAATCACATCATTTCCTTAATTTTCAATTTTACCAATACTTTTATCCAAATTTTTTTTTTTTTACCAATACTCAGTTCACTGCACAAAGACATATTTTACGAAAATATTACCAACCAAATGCACACTTCAACTGTGTGATGAAGAACCACTCCTATCTTTGTACTATATACTCAAGGAATGAACCAATTGTTAAGAATAGTAAATTACCATATTACACAACTCTTCATGTCTTTTCTAAAGTTATAAAAATCATAATTTTTTTTTTTTTGTGATTATTGATTTTACTAACATTCAATTCATCATACAAAGATATAATTTCACGGAAACACTACCAATCAAATTCGCGCCTCACCCGTATGGTGAACTTCCATATATCTCTGTCCTATACACTCAAGCAGTGGTCTATAATAAAAATCGTCCCATGTTATGCAACTCCTTTTGACTTCTCCAAGTCACAAAAATCACATCTTTTTGTCATAATTTTCGATTCTACTAACATCCAACGCATAAAAATATAATTTTGCGAAAACACGACCAATCAAATACGAGAACCTTCCGACACGTCCAAACTCGAGGAAGAACAGGAAAAATTCTCGTAAGAGGGCCGCCCATTGACTACGCCAAGACTACTTGGCCGAAAAGGAACGCCTTTTATCCCAAAGTTCTCCCCTTTTCCGTCGCACCTTCCTTCGCAAGTTACCACTGTCAGATAGAGAGAGAGGCAGCGCGATCGTCATCATAAGAAGGCCCAGGCGTCTTTTTCGTTTGCTGGGCTCTTCCCATTTCCGCTCGGTACACTCACCCACGCACCCTCGACCGGCGGCCGGGGGGGAACCGGCGGTGGCGGCCGATCGCCGTCCGAGCTCGAAGTGCTTTTTGCTGGCGGCGATGGCGAGCGGGGACGATGGGTCGTCGTCGGCGTCGTCTCGAGCGGTGCCGGGTAGCGTGTGCGTCGCGGTGGGGAGCGACGGCGCGGAGGGCGAGCTGGCTCTCCTGTGGGCGCTGGAGAACTTTCGGGGCGGGTTCAAGTACTGCATCCTGCACGTCCGGCAGCCCGGCGGTGAGTGTCCCCGTGAGCTTGGAAAAAGATGCTTCTTTTCGGAATTTTTCTTTCTTTTTTTTTTTTTTTCATTTTTTAGCTTCGTCTCTGTTTCTGCTGATGGGTCTCTTCTGGGTCGGTCGAAATCGCGGGATACGGAGTTCGGGTGTGATGGACGAAGTAAATTTACGACGCGGGCAGTAGCTGTTGACCTTGACCCCCGAGCCTGACGAAACCGTCTAGCGAATTTCATTTTCCGAATGTTGTTTTGTTTGACGAAGTGCTCGCTACGCATAACGGCGTTTGGAGATGTGCAGGAGTTGGAGACTGCTGTAAAATGGTCTCTCTTGTAGCGTACTTGGGCTGCATTTGATCATTTTGGCGAATAAAACTTTCTTGCTTACTTGGCAATAAAAAAGAAAGTGAAAGTAATGGGATAGTAGATATATACGTGGCAGTTTGTAGGTTGATCTCTCTGCAGTTTCTTGTGGCAGATGTCTGCTGGTAGTGGGGATGATCTTGAATTGGCGAAAAACTCTGTTCGATTTTCTTGCATGTAAAAGTGATCGCTGGTTTTTTATTATGTGCGCAAACTATTAGGCCTCCTTTAAAGATGGGTGGTCATACAATTTTGAATGCGATGATAATAAATGGCATCATGTTAATCTTCATCTCAAATGCGGTTCTTTTGGCGGGCTTCCAAACTGATTCATGATATAAATATGCTTTGCTGTATTTCTAGACTGACCACCTATCGCTCTCTTTAAGAAAATGAGAACACCATTTTCATTTGTAATTTGCATTGCTAGTAGTCTTTCTGGTTAGTATTTTTTCCTTCTGCAGAAATTTTTCAACAGAACTTTTTCTTTATTTGCAATTGGTGAAATCTCCTCTAGAAGCTGCAAGGCAGAATATGGACGAGATTCTGGATGCGTACATTCAAATGTGTAACCAAGCAAAGGTTCGTTCCTGAAACCGATTTATTTTTTTTGTCAACAGATTTATAGAAATAGATTGATTTTTCGCCATGTTTAAAAAAGATTAGGCTTTTGGAATGCAGTTATGCATTGGGATTTGGTTTGCAATAAAGTAGAAAAGGAGGGATGAGTGCCCTAAAAATCTAAAAGCTTGCCAAAAATGCAATTGAGTCTTAAAACTTTCAAATAGTTCAATCAAGTCTTAAAACTTGTCAAATTTGTGAGTTTAAGTCCCTCCGTTAAATCCATCCAATTAAATTTAGTTAATGGAAAATGTTGACGTTCTATAAGTGCCATGGCACCCATCAAGCGCCACATCAGAAAATTCTTGAAAATTTGAAAAGATAAAAAAGATTAAAAAAGAAAGAAAGAAAGAAAAGGAGGTAAAAGATAAAAGACACAAATTGCAAAGATCTTTCATCTCTTGTATACTAGAGCAGATGAAAGCTAAGGTTTCAACCATAGCAGCTATAGAACCCCTTGTTGTCATCATGAACTCATCACGAGAATGTCAGGATTATCTCTACAAACAACTCCAATGGCACTGAGGAAGATTCCCTCAAACAAACCCCAATTATATACACCTTCAAAGTATTGATTGAAGAGCTATCTATATGCGGTGTTTGATTCCCTCATCGAGTGCTAGACGGAGATGCCATTGTTGTAGCTACTTGAAGGAGTTATAGATCAAGAGAGTTTAACTGTAATCCATGGATCTGATTTGTCATGCCGAAAAACCAGATTGACTGACATTGAGTCATCTTTGTTTTTCTGATCGCCACCACCATGTGACATGGAGAGTGCCTGCAAGACGTTGCCCTGCTGGTTGATGGGTGACCTTCACCGGTGAAGCTGGGGATGGCGGAACTGGGGGCTAAAACTTTAGGCCATAGAAATGCGATAGATTTTTCCCACTTTCTTGAAGATTGTTTCTCTTCCTGTGTTATCAGATTGTTGTATGGTTTCTGTTTCTCAGGGAAAGAATTTAAAATGGTTTGAGATTGAACTTGCGTTGCATTAAGTATTCTTTACTTTTTTATTTTCACTTAACTAAGGTTCAATAAAGGTTTGAGAAAAAAACAAGTAAAATTTGGAGACAATCAACAGCCATGTAGGAATGAAAAAATAATAAAATAAGCCACATCAGTCTTTTTTCATTAGCAAAATCAAATAGAGTTAACAGAGGGACTTCATTGGGCCAATTCGATAAGGTTGAGGATTTTATTGCACTACTGAAAGTTTTAAGATTCGATTGTACTCTCATGACAAATTTTCAGACTTCTGAATCACTTATCCTTAGAAAAGAAGATCGTAAACTCTCATTTTTTTGGGCTTATTTAAAAGATTAGACGTTTTCTTTTGATCTCGAATTGAATGTCTTGACTTGTCGGCAGACTTCATT
This sequence comes from Eucalyptus grandis, assembly GCF_016545825.1. Classification (NCBI taxonomy): domain Eukaryota; kingdom Viridiplantae; phylum Streptophyta; class Magnoliopsida; order Myrtales; family Myrtaceae; genus Eucalyptus; species Eucalyptus grandis. The sequence goes on from NC_052615.1 coordinate 35,310,223, forward strand.
ACCATTGGCTCCTTTTGGATTAAATGGTTTAGAAAATTCAAACTAGTGAGGTAGAATGATTTCTGTCAGTATTCTTGTTAGATGAGACCATTATGATATTGAGAAGGTTCGCAATCGTATCTAAGTGGAAATTGTGGGCAATTATACATTGACAAATCCTGATGAGAGTCCATCATTGGGAAGTTTCTGAAAGCAAATCCTTTGCTAGAATATTTTCCTTCCAGATTGTCATTACTTATTATGCCACCATGGAAGGAATCTTCCAGTGGAAACATTATTTTTGTTACTTAGTCCTGAGTTTTACTACTTGTGCTTCCCAAATGCTGCTTCCTTTTCTAGGTTTCTTCAATGAAATTATATGCTGAGATGGAGGATGTAGGACAAGGGATTGTGGAACTTGTTGAGCAGCATTGCATCAGGAAGCTTGTTATGGGAACAGCAGCAACTAGTCACTACATTGAGTAATGACTTATGGTTTATCTTTATTCGCAACAGTGGACTTATTAATGCTTATCAAATTATGGACTTAATGGAGGGTTTCGTTTTGGGATGCAATGTTTTCTTCACTTGACTGGTGTCACTGATGCTTTAAAGCATGTGAAATCTTGGACAAATGCTTCATAGGTTCTCATATTCTGCTAAATAAGTTGGTGAATGCGCAGAAACCATTGCTTTGAAAATATATGCTACCTGTAGATTCTATAACTAATATGTCTAACAAAGTGGCTACAAAGAGATCAATTTATGAGTTATTTTATCCATTGAGTGGATGGTTTGGCTAGTTGTTTATTTTTTGATCTTTTTTCTTAATACTGCCTATGGAAAAAGTCTGCCCATTTTAGATGATGGCTACTTAGTTCGAGCTCTTGTGTTACTTGATGTAATTATGGAGTTGACTACAGACTGTTTTACTAAGATGAATACTATATTTTCATTCCTTTATTGAAATAAATATTGAACCTGTAGGGGCATGGCACAGCTTAAATCTACAAAAGCAATGTTTGTGAACCAGCATGCTCATCCATCCTGTGAAATTTGGTTTATCTGCAGCGGCAATATGGTTTACTTGAGGTATGCATAACCATGCTGAACTTTCACTGCCAGACATTTAGATATCTTGTAGAGTTGAGCAGTCAAGCTGTTCCAGTTTACTTGAGGTATGCATAACCATGCTGAACTTTCGTTGCATTTGATTGTGGTGCTTTATTATTAATTTTTTGGTGTAACGTCCAACAGGGTATTGGAAATTGGGTTTTCGAGCCCCATTTCCTGTCCCATTGGCTTATTGGGATGAATCAAGGGCTTAGAATTCATCTCTGTGTTTCTTGGAAGTACTAAGATTGATTTCATATTATTGACCAAACTTGAGTTATAAAATTTTTCCAGAGGAAATTTATGGGTCTGACTTTGTAAATAAATTTAGCACCTGGCTCTAAGTAAGGCCTCCCCATGTTGGATTATATCAGAGATAGCTGCTTAAGTTTATTTACAACTTCTGACTGACTTAAAGTGAATATGTCATGAAGCTAATGCAAATTGCTAAACCTGCATTTCAGGGAAAGTAGGTCAAGTACCTCTTATCCGTATATTGCGACATCGTCGCAACCAGTGAGCTCCCATGTTCAATCTGGACAGAGTACTGCAGGTTCAGATAACTCTGGATCCGACTCTAGTGAAGTTGCAGATAATCTAGCCTTGGTTCAGTTTGAACATCCTGAAAGGAGCGACGAGAGCTCAGCAAGAAGTCCGGTGCGTGCACCTCCATCTAGTGTAGCAGTAAGGAAAAGAACCTCTCCACTCTTTTATTTGGCTATTCTTCTATACAAGTTAATTATCTGGTTTCATAGGTAGCATAACCCAAATATATTTATATCCCAACAGGAAGGAATTAACAGTGAGGAACTCTGTGAACAACTTGACAGAGCAATGTCAGAGGTTACAAAGGCAAAAAGGGAGGCACTCCAAGAGTTGATTCGCCGTCAGAAAGCTGAAAAGGCTGAAATTGAGGCTAAGCGCAAAGTAAATTTCTTGATATGAAATCTTAGGATGATTTCTATGTTTAAACATGTTAACACAACTAGGCACCATGCGTTATTTTTTTTTATTTTTCAATTTCTAATCTGGTGGTTGGCATGACTAGGTTTTAAATACAGAGCAGTATATATGCCTGAAAATCTGGGAGTTTTGCCTAGTGCAGTGGATGTTGAAGATACTGTATAATCATTTTAGTTTCTAAATTGTTACCGTCAGTCCAAATGTGGATTGGGAAACCTAGAATATAGATAACAGAGTCCGGAATGTACGGACAATAAATTAAACTTATTTGGAAGAATAATTAACCTTTTGATTCCTTCTCAGTTGGAACTTAAAAAGCAGCATTGACATTAATTTTACCATTTGAGCAGAGTTTGTCCTTTATGTTGTATGTAATCCTTTTTTTGTCAAGGATTAATTTAGATGATTTAGAGCTATTAAAGCATCCTTCACTGTCAACAATCTTATGACTTGCACAAAATTTTTGGATACAGTATGGGAAGTGTTACTTATTTTCTTGGATTTTTCCAATGTCACTGCCTATTTACAGTTTTGTGCACTTGAGAACTCACGTGCTGAGGAATCAAGTCAGAGGATTAATAATCTCAAGGAGATGCTAGAGAAAGAAAGGGAGAGATGCAAAATGATCGAGAATGAGAGAGATGACTTGCAAATGCTGTTCGAAAATGCACTTAAAGCTAATGAGGAGCTCTCAGCAAACCAAGCTGGTGAACCTTCAAGTTTGAACTCGCAGGATCAGGAAGTCATTACCAAGTTTTCTTTCTCAGAAATTCTGGAAGCTACAGAAAATTTCAATCCTTCCTCAAAAATAGAGGAAGGGGATTATGGAAGCACTTACAAAGGTTTTCTTCGTCATACCCAAGTGATTATGAAGATGATGTGTTCTGATAGCTCACAGGGCCCATCACAGTACCATCAGGAGGTGAGGTACTCTTAGTTTGATTGTATTTCCTCAAAAATTGCATACATGCCAATTTGAATGAGATTATCTCTGGATGATGGTGCTGAAAAAATTGCGTAAGAAATCGTTGATGGCCACCTCATAGTAAGGACTTTGCGCATATCCATGCCTATGTGATTGCTTGAAACTTTTAAAATTGTAAATTTGCCTGGACATTTGTCTTTTGTTGTTTTATTCGTGCAGAAGTCAAAGAGATTCAAGATCAGATGAATATGAATATATTTATTAGAGAAATATAATTACACAGGCTTTACTCAATTTTCCATTTTATTTACTGAGATATTGAAGTAGGCACTCATGTCATTCTGGGCTGCTATTTCAGCTTCACATTGCAAGCATGTTGAGGCATCCAAATTTGGTCACCCTCATTGGGGTTTGCCCAGAAGCTTGGGCTCTCATCTACGAGTATCTCCCAAACGGTAACCTTGAAGACCGGCTAAACTGTAAAGATAACGCTGCCCCACTATCATGGCAAACGAGGATACAGATATGTAGAGATACATGTGCTGCACTTATTTTTTTGCACTCCTTCAAACCTCATGGGATAGCTCATGGTGATCTGAACCCCCAGAATATTCTTCTTGATGCCAACTTCGTGGCTAAACTGAGCAACTTCGGATTGCGTGACGCATCTTTCAGTTCCCATACAACAGGAGACTTTTCTGCTGAGTCAGATGTTTATTCATTTGGGGTCGTACTATTGCGGTTGCTTGTTGGTCAAGCAGCATTTAATTTAGACGAGATTGTGCAAACTGCATTGGATGCTGAAGAGTTAGATACTGTGTTGGATCAAATGGCAGGGCCATGGCCACTTGAGCAGGTCACAGAGCTGGCACGCCTAGCTTTGGGTTGCTGTGGGATGGATATTAGCAACCAACCAGATCTTCAGTCAGAGGTGTGGCCGCTGCTTGAACAAATCCAAACACTATGTGAGCAAGCGCCATCATCTGATCGTTCTTCAGGAGTTACTCGGCAATCCTGGTCATCTGATCGTTCTCCTGGTGAAGAGCATACCCAGCCTCCTTCGTATTTCCTCTGTCCAATAAAACACGTAAGTTGCTACTTCTGTCGTTCTGTGGTAGTCATTGACTATGCTCGTTTTCACAAGCCGAACAGAGCTGGAAAGCACGTGCTCCCCTTAATTATCGTACAGGAGAAAAGGCAACGGAACTTGTCACACCGGTTTAGCTTGATACATCAGTAACAGAACTTGTCCTGGCACCTTGTGATCCAATTCATGTATAGCAGCACAGGTTCAACGTAACCTAGCTGTTTTGAATTCTTGAAAAGAGTATTAAGTCGACAATGCTTTTTGGCAGGAGATTATGGAAGACCCTCTTGTGGCAGTGGATGGCTATACATATGAGGCGGAGGCGATAAGGGAGTGGCTGGACGGCCACAACACCTCGCCCATGACGAATCTTCCACTCGATAACCTACATCTCGTGCCGAATAGGATTGTTCGGTCGGCAATTCAAGAATGGCTTCAGATCAATGAAAGCTAGTGTGGCTGTCAAACAGCAAAATCTATGTACAGTTAGTGCTGCTCCGGTGGGTTTTCTTGTACATATACACAGCAGCAGGAGTGATATACGTAAGAGCATACGCCCGTGAGTAATACACGAGGTTATGATAGTAATTTCGTGTGAGCAGGCCTGTTTTTGTTTATGCTTAGTCAAAAGCAAAAAGTAATTTTTCACTTCGCAGTCGAAATTTAAAATGTCATCTAAATTTCAGAAAATCATGAGATAAATTATGTGCTGCTTGACATGTCGATATTTGCATTAGGAAAGTGCAACCAAACCGGTTTTACCTAGGAATTGAACCGGAGTGCCCAAAAAATAGGTCTGGGAATCGGTTTCTATTGGAAGCAAGTTTCAAGTGAATACCCATCCAAGATTCAGATTGGACCACCTTATTTTGGAACTGGTTTCAGAATTAGTTTTATAAGCTAAAAGGGCAAAATCCTAATTTCTTTTTCCCTTAAATTCTAATCTGAGCACTCGTTCGTCTTTTATCCTTCGTCGGAACTCTTTGCCAGTTTTTCTTCTTTTCCTAAATTTTTATAAATTAATGGGGAATAAAATTTTATAATTTATGTTTTATACTAGGTGTTTGAACATTTTATCATTTGTAATTGTACGAAACTGCATATTCTTCTTATGAATTGTTTTTTTTAATGGATTTTGTTGTTCATCTTTTATTTTGAATTATTTCATTACTCATAGCCTCATATAATTTGTTGTAAAAGATGGACCAAGAAAAGGAACAAAAAAATAAAAATAAATTCTCAAGTAGACCCAAACCGGAAAAACATGATAGGTTCCAAAATTAATTATAGGTACAAGGAGTAGGTTTCAGGGTTCAAAAATTGGGAACTGATTATAATCTTGAATCCACTCATTTTGAAACTCATCACCCTTAATTTACATACTATCGATTCAAGAGTTTCGAATTTTGACAAATCAAATATGTGTAATGTAACCGCCCAAGGCCTGACAAATCAACTTGTTGACTAGGTAGCATTAATATTGATAAGCGACACGCAACACAATACGACACAACACGACACGCTAACACGTCGTTTCTCAAAAAGTAAATAGTTCCGATACGTTATGGCACACCGTGTGCGTGTTATATGTTTTTTGATTATTTTAATCAAATTAATTTGATTCAAATTCATAAATAAATATATAAAGCCTAGAATGAATTTACACTAAAAACATTAATCCATAATTTATTAATATTATTCATTATTTCAAAAGTTAATACTCTAAAAAACCCCAAATTAGTACACATATAACAAATTTACTAAAAATTAATTATTTTACCATGAAAAATCATAAACCGGTATATCCATGACAAATTCATCTAGACTAATCATAAAAAATATTAAACTAGTACATTTGTGACATATTTATCCAAAACTAATTTATTCGACAACCAAAAATCATAAACTGATATATTTGTAATAAATATACCATCCATTAAATTATATTAATACCATAAAAAATCACAAATTGCATAACTTTAGCAAACGGATAATAAAATCTTAAATTTGTATATCAGTCAACTGTCAAATGTCATTCAACTTAGTAATTTGATAGTAAAATTTAACGGAAACTAATAAAGAGTAAATTTGTCACAAATATACTAGTTTAAGGTAAATTTGTCAAATGTGTACCGGTTTGGGTTTTTAATGCTCAAAAAATTAATTTATGGTAAATTTGTCACAAGTATACCAATTTAAGATTTTTCAAGGTATTAACCCTTATTTCAATTTGACAAATTCAATTTCATTTCAATAATACATAAAACTTAGAAGTTAAAAACAAGCAATTCACATTCTCGATTTGCATGGAAGAGAAAAAAAAACTTTGAGAGTGAATTGTGTATCACAGAAAATGAGAATCATAAGAGAAGGGAAAATTATGTTTTTATTCTTTTCTCATTTATTATTATTATATTTTTGGTAAAGGTATATATATATATATATTGTGATCCCCTATTTATTGAAAAAATTTAAAATTAACTTTGCGTGTCAGAATCATATATCAAAATCTTGTATGTTGGAATTAAAAGTGTTGAGAAAGTTAATCAAATATCGAATTTTTAATATATGTTAACCAAGTGTCGAAAAGTGTTTTCAACACAACACAAAGGCTTCTACAAAGTCTTGGTGCTTCATAGCTTATTGATGACTTGATGCAACATGAGGCCTGACAATTTGACTCGTTGATGGCTTTTGAGCTTCTCTCAACGACATTATTATATTTTTCCCTCTTACATTAACCTTTTGTGAGTAAATAATTCTAACCTATTAAAACGAATACATTGGTTGCTTTGGACACACTTGAGCCCAAATTGGATAACACCGTGTACTTAAAAAGAAAAGAACTAAAGGATACTAAAAGTATCATAAATTGTATACAACATTTATCTTAGTATCAAAAGTTTTTGACGAATTACTTAAATGCAACTTTCTAAAAAGAACAATCTTTTAAGTGCCGACTTTGATGTAGGTTTCAAAAAATCCGACATGGCCATATATTATGAATTTCTTAAATTGACATGGCTTGCTGGTGTGCCTGGTAAATATTTAATCTTTAAACAATGTCATATACTAGATTTTCCCTAAATTAAAGCATTAAATCGCCAAATTGAACCAAATTTCCAGATTTGAAACCATTTATGCCAACAAATTGAAAATCAACACCCCAATTTGGTTTGCCCTTAAAATTAATCGCTCAATTATGCTAACGGAGAGCAAGAGCTTCATGAGAAGCTCAAATTTGTTTCAACAAAGCGAAGAAGAAGGTGAGTTTATATTATTGTGGGCTACCGAGTCCAAAAAGAACATCTTGCATTCAATAAAATCTTGGGAGAAGAGATGTGCTATGTATAGAGAATGCTTGAAGTGCAAATATATCATATGAGTAGATGCAAAATTCTTAGGTTGAGAACACAAGTGATGTTAGAGTTACTTGAAGGATGACATCAACTTCCACTAACATAAACGGATGAGTTAGAGGATGCCAATTCAATACAAGCAGAAAATGAAGGCTTGAGCAGCTCTCACCAACCATTTGAAATAAGAATTTTTAAGAATAAAAAGTGAAAAAAAGTGTTATCGAGCGTTGATTTATGCTTAAATGTAAAGTAGGTAATGAGAAAGATCAATGGAATATGTAATTGCATTGGGGTAATTTGTAAATTTAATTGTGTTGTTGGTTTGCTAATGTTGGTTTGTTGCACTTTTGGTGGAAATGTGACTGGAATTTAGTTAAGCAAGGGTTGTTTGCCGTGTGTAATTTGTAAATTTAACACGAGCTTATGGTAGTAATTTTGTTTGAGCAAGAATGCTTGTTTACGGTTAAGACAATATAACAAAAGGTAATTTTTCATTTTTCCATCAAAATTTAAAATAAGGCTAATATTACAAAAACTTCAAATTATACTCACCGTGATATAAATATCTTGGACTTTTTAAACTTTTCCACCGTGATGCAAATATTCTTAAATTTTTTTTTGTATCACGAAAAAACCCAAGGTTTTTGGTATAAAAAAAATTGAGTATTTGAGTTACAATGGACATTGTTTGAGATTTTTTTTTTTGTGATATCTACCCTTTAAAAATACTATCTAAATTTCAGAAAAAAAAATAAGACATAAATTATGTGCTGCTCTACGTGGGAGTTTGAATCTTGACAAATAACATCCGCGCAATGCAACCACACAGGGACCCAAAAATGGACTTGTCGATGACTTGCCACGTGGCAGCACAGTACGAGGTCTAACGATCTGGCTAGCCGATAGCTCGCCGCATGGCATTCGAGCCAGCGTGGACAACTTTATTCCTTTTTTATTTCCTTTTCCCCCGTTTCATTAACCTTTTGTGATTAAATAATTCAGGCCTATTAAAAAAATACGCCATCTCCTTTGGACGCACTTGAGCCCAAACTGGATGAGAGCCCAACGTACTTACAAAATAAAAAAGGAGAGGGAGGCAAAGAAACCATCTCATCAACGAAGTAGGCCCACGCGTACAAGCCCCCTATTTTAGCTTTTTGTAGTTTATTATTTTAATGAGATTTAAAGGAAAATTAATTTTAAAATGTCACGTCAGCATTTTCCGTTAGACAAATTGATAGTATGAACCGATGACTCAATTGTACCAATTTTACAAGTTTTAAGACTTGATTATATTTTTTGAAAGTTTTATGACTTGATTGCATTTTTTACAATAAGTTTTAAAATTTATAGTGTACATATCCCTAAAAAATATGTAAAGTTGTTTGTATGAAAAGCAAGTGAAACTAATAAAAATAGCAATGACTTTGCAAGAAAAGCATGAACGATACCCATTTTGCAAGAGCAATTTTTATCTCATTTAATGATGCATGGTTGACTTTGATGATGTAAATGATAGATGATGCTTTAAATGATCATGCATTTTTTGACATGGCGCTTTATGTGATTAAATAGCCGTAAGTTTAGGAAATATTTAAGAATGCTACTAATTTTTAGGAAAATGCATTTGTTTTCTTTAGATTTTTTTTTTTTTTTCAGTTATTCTTAAACTTTCAACTTATTCTTAGACTTTTATCTACCTTTTTGCAGGACATAAAAATCGAAACTCATATCTAAAGCTAATTGTTCTTACTCCAACTCTCTTAAAGAAAGTAGCAATTCGAATACCCTAGCTACCCCTTTTGATATGAGAAAGGATATGCGACCTTGTTTATTAAGATAGAATTACTTTCTTTTTAATTGAGGAAATAGTCCACTTTAATGTGGTTTTTTTTTTTCTATATTTGATTATTGTAGTGAAAAAAGAAATGTGAATCTTTTATTTTAAATTTGTTACTATGTTCACGTTACATTATTCTCAACATTCAAATGGTAAAAGTTGTTGATCATTGTTTTTTCCAATTCTAAACAAATTAAAAGTTAAAAAGCTTCAAGACTTTTCAAAACGTGTTTTCACTACATGGTCTATTACTCTCTCTCAAACTTATTTCCAAAATATACTTTTCAATCACGATCTATCCAAAAACTTTTACATTTCAGGAAGACCTTTAGGTAAAAATCCGTCGTGTTTTATGCAAAGTTCTTTTTCTCATAGACTTTTTCAGATGCGGCCAAATACCCCAAAAAAAAAAAAAGTGATCATGCAAATTGCGAAAGGGAATAAATCAGGACTCATTTTCCAACTTTTTGTGATCCACTAAAAGGAAAAAGACCACGTTAGATTTTATACATCCCCATTGATCAAATCGAGCTATCTTTACGCTTGTAGTTGTCCCGATATCCTTGTCATATAGAGTCAAGTAGTGGCCGATCATAAAAATTGTCCATATTATATAATTCTTCCTGACTACTCTCCGCTACAAAATCACATCTTTTTTCTTAATTTTCAATTTTACTAACATTCAATTGATGGTTTTATGGGAATATTACCAACCAAATACACGCTGACGTGTGCAGTGGAGAACCGACATTCCGACATGTTTAAAATCGAGAAAGGACATATGACCAAAAAAAAAAAAAAATCGAGAAAGGACAGAGAAATTCTGCAAGCGGCCGCCCCATTGGCAACGCAACGCGACCAAGACTCTTCGCCAAGAAGGAACTCCTTTCGTCCCAAGTTCTTCTTTACTTGCTAGACCTCGCTTGACAAGTCAGCACGAGAGACTGAGAGAGAGAGACAGAGAGAGAGAGAGCTGAAGCTGAGGCGTTTATTCGTTGCTGGGCTCTTCCCATTCCGTTCGGTACGCACGCCGACGCGCTCGCCGGGGGGGAACCGGCGGCGATCCGATCGTCGTCCGAGCTGGAAGCGCCTTTGACTTGCGGGCGATGACGAGGGGGGACGAGGGGTCGTCGTCTGGAGCGGCGCCGGGCAACGTGTACGTCGCGGTGGGGAGCGACGGCGCGGAGGGCGAGACGATGCTCCTGTGGGCGCTGCAGAACTTCGGGGGCGACTTCAAGTACTGCATCCTGCACGTCGGGCAGCCCGGCGGTGAGTTCCAACCCGCTCGGCAAATTTCCTGTGTGTCCCGTGAGCTGGAAAAGATGCTTCTTTTTGGATATTTTCTTTTAGCTTCGTCTCTGTTTCTGCTGTTGGATCTCTTCTGGGTCGGTCGAAATTAGGGAGGAGCATACAGTACCATCCGGACCGGAGTTAGCCGATTTGTCCGGTTAGGGTGTCGGTCTGATTTCCAATTTCATAAAAATGGAACCCGTGATTTTCGATTCAATTCCCTGTTTCAAATGGAACCAACTCTTTTTAAAAATATATATATTTTTTTAATTTCTTAAAAATAGCAATAAACCCTCAAATTATAATAATTCTAGCATTTTTTTTAATTTTTTTAATTTTTTTCTAAGTGATCGGTTCCATTGAACCGACCAATTCTCATTCTAGAACTTTTCAATGCGGGCATCTGATTCCGATCCATTTATAAATAAAAAATGGTCATCCCAATTTCTAAATGGAACTAGACCAGATCAAAAATCAATTATCCTCTAGTCGAAATCGGAAGGTATGGAGTTCAGGTGTGATGGGCGAAGTAAATTTACAATGCGGGCATTAGCTGTTGACCTTGAACCCCGAGCTCTTTGTTCATTTCTAAATACATTATTGACGGGACGAATTTGGAAGTCTGACCACCTATCGTTCTGTTTAAGGAAAATGAGAACAGCATTTTCATTTTTTGATTTGCATTGCTAGTAGTCTTTGTAGTTAGTACTTTTTTCTTCTGCAGTAATTTTCAACTGAATTTTTTCTTTGTTTGCAATTGGTGAAATCTCCTCCAGAATTTGCAAGGGAGAATACGAACAAGATTCTGGATGCATACATTCAAATGTGTAACCACGAAAAGGTTCGTTTCTGAAATCAGTTTATTTCTTTGTCAACAGATTTATAGGAATAGATTAATCTCGCGCTACCTTTTAAAAAAGATTAGGCTTTCAGGATGGAGTTATGCATTAAGATTTCTTTGCGTTTGCAATGAAGTAGAAAAGGAGGGATAAGTGCCCTAGAAATCTAAAAACTTGTCATAAAAATGCAATTGAATGCTAAAATTTTCTTAATGGTTCAATCAAGTTGAAAAACTTGTCAAATTGGTGCATTTAAGTCCCTCCATTAAATTTGTCTAATTTAGTTAATGGAAAATATTGACATGGTTTCTTTTTATTACTTTACACGACGCCGATGTGGCACCCATGAAGCGCCACATTGAAAAATTCTTGAAAATTTGAAAAGATAAAAGCTAAAAAATATGAAGAAGATCGACCGATGTCAAGTCATCTCTGTTTTCCTGATCGCCACCACCGTGTGACATGGAGAGTGCCTGCAAGCTGTTGCCCTGCCGGTTGAGGGTGACCCTCACCAGTGAAGCTGGGGATACTGGATAGCGGAGCTAGGTGCTAAAACTTTAGGCCACAGAAATGCAATAGATTTTTCCCACTTTCTTGAAGATTGTTTGTCTTCCGATGTTATCAGATTGTTGTATGGTTTCTACTTCTTAAGGAAAGAATTTAAAATAGTTTGAGATTGAACTTGGGTTGCATTTAGCATTCTTGACTTTTTATTTTCACTTAATTAAGGTTCAATTAAGATTTGAGAAAAAAAGATGAAATTTGGAGACAACTAACGGCCATGTAGAAAAGAAAAAATGATACAGTAAGCCACATCAGTTTTTTCCTTTTGCCAAATCAGATAGAGTTAACAGAGGGATTTCATTGCACCAAGTTGACAAGGTTTAGGATTTTATTGTACTATGGAAAGTTTTAGGATCCAATTGTACTTTCTTGACAAGTTTTTGAACTTCTGATGCACTTATCCCTAAGAAAGAAAATAGTGAACTCTTATTTTATTGAGCTTATATGAAAGACAAGATGTTTTCTTTTGATCTCAAACTGATTGTCTTGACTTCTCAGCAGATTCCATTACCATTGGTTCTTTTTGGATTGAATGGTTTAGAAAATTTAAACTAGTGAGTTAGAATGATTTCTGTCAGCACTCTTTTTGTAGATGAGAACAGTTTGATATAGAGAAGGTTTGCGATCATATCTAAGTGGAAATTGTGGTCAACTATACATTGACAAATCCTGATGAGAGTCCACCATTGGGAAGTTTCTGAAAGCAAATTTTTTGCTAGAATATTTTCCTTCCAGATTGTCATTACTTATTATGCCACCATGAAAGGAATCTTGAGAATGAACACAATCAAATTGGCGGAAGCATTATTATTGTTACTTAGTCCTAATTTTTGTTACTTGTGCTTCCCAAATGCTGCTTAATTTTCCAGGTTTTTTCGATGAAATTATATGCTGAGATGCAGGATGTAAGACAAGGGATTGTAGAACTTGTCGAGCAGCATTGCATCAGGAAGCTCGTTATGGGAGCAGCAGCAGATAGACACTACATTGAGTAATAACTTATGGCTTATCTGTATTCGCAACAGTGGACTGATTAAGGCTCTTTGAATTATGGACTTAATGGAGGGTTTTGTTTTGAGATGCAATGTTTTCTTCACTTGGCTGGTGTCACTGATGCTTTAACGCATGCAAAATCTTGGACAAATGCTGCATAGGTTCTCGTATTCTGATGAATGAGTCAGTAAATGCGCAGAAACCATTGCATTGCAAATGTTTTCTGCCCCTAGATTCTAAATAACTAATATGTCTAACGAAGTGGCCAGAAAGAGATCAATTTGTGAGTTCTTTTTATCCATTGAGTGGATGGTTTGGCTAGTTGTTTGTTTTTAATCCTTTTTCTTACCACTGCTAATGGTAAAAGTCTGCCCATTTTAGAGGATGGCTACTTAGCTCAAGCTCTCGTGTTACCTGATGTAATTATGGAGTTGACTACAAAATGTTTTGCTGAGATGAATGCTATATTTTCATTCCTTTATTGAAATATATATTGAACCTGTAGGGGCATGGCACAGCTTAAGTCTACAAAAGCAATGTTTGTGAATGAGCATGCTCATCCATCCTGTGAAATTTGGTTTATCTGCAGAGGCAATCCAGTTTACTTGAGGTATGCATAACCATGCTGAACTTTCACTGCCAGACATTTAGGTATCTTGTAGAGTTGAGCAGTCGAGCTGTTCACATTTTCTTTCAACGCATTTGATTGTGGTGCTTTATTATTAGTTTTTTGGCATAGTGTCCAACATGGTATCGGAAATCGGGTTTTTGAGCCCCATTTCCTGTCCCATTGGCTTATGGGGATGAATCGAGGGCTTAGAATCCATCTCTATGTTTGTTGGAAGTACTAAGATTGATTTCATATTATTGACCAAACTTCAGGAGTTTTAAAAAATTTCCAGAAGAAACTTATGAGTCAACTTGGTGTATAAATTTAACACCTGAATCTAAGTAAGGCCTCCCCATGTTGTATTATGTCAGAGATAGTTGCTTTAGTTTGTTCTACAACTTCGGACCAACTCAAAGTGAATATTTCATGAAGCTAATATAAATTGCTAAACCTGAATGTCAGGGAAAGCAGGTCAAGTACCTCTTATCCAGTGAGGTCCCATGTTCAATCTGGACAGAGTACTCCAGGTTCAGATAACTCTGGATCTGACTCTAGCATAGCTGCAGATGATCAAGCCTTGGTTCAGTTTGAAAGTCCTGAAAGGAGCAAGGAAAGCTTGGAAACAGATCCGTTGCCTGCTGTTCATCAACCTCCATTTAGGGCAGCAGTAAGTAAAAAAAACTCACTACTCTTTTACATGGCTATTCTTTTATACGAGTTAATTAACTGGTTTCATAGGTAGCATAACCCAAATATATTCATTTCCCAACAGGAAGGAGTTAACAGTGAGGAACTCTGTGAACATCTTCACAAAGTAATATCAGATGTCACAAAGGCAAAAAGGGAGGCATGTGATGAGTCCATCTGCCGTTATGAAGCTGAAAAGGCTGCAATCAAGGCTAAGTGCAAAGTAAACTTCTTGATATGAAATCTTAGGATGATTTCTATGTTTAAACATGTTGACACAACTAGGCACCATGAGTTTTGTAATTTTTTTTTTTTTTTCAATTTCTAGTCTGGTTCTTGTCATGGCTATGTTATAAATAGAAAGCAGTATACATGCATGAAAATGTGGGATTTTTGCCTAGTGCAGTGGACGGTGAAGATGCTGCATATTCATTTTAGTTTCTGAATTCTTACCATCAGTCCAAGTGTGGATTGGGAAACCTAGAATATAGATTACAGAGTGCAGAACGTACGGACAATGAATCAAACTCTTTCGGAAGATTAATTAACCTTTTGACTCCTTTCCAGTTGGAACTTTAAAAGTAGCATCGACAATATTTCACCATTTGAGCAGAGTCTGTCCTTTACGCTGATGTACTCCTTTTATTTTTGTCAAGGATTAATTTAGATGATTTGAAGCTATTAGAGCATCAACTTCATTCTCAACAATCTTATGACTTGCACAAACATTTTGTATACAGCATTGGAAGTGTTACTTATTTTCTTGGATTTTTCCAATGTCACTGCCTATTTACAGGCTAATGCACTCGAGAACTCATATGCCGAGGAATTAAGTAGGAGGATTGATCTTGAGAAGATGCTAAAGAATGAAAGGGAGAGATGCAAAATGATCGAGAATGAGAGAAATGGCTTACAAACGCAGCTCGAAATTGCACTTGCAAACCGGCAGGATCAGGAAGTCATTGCCAAGTTTTCTTTGTCAGAAATTCAGGAAGCTATTGGAAGTTTCCATCCTCACTCGAAAATAGAGGAAGGGGATTACGGAAGCACTTATAAAGGTTTTCTTCGTCATACCCAAGTGATCATAAAGATGATGTATTCTGATAGCCCAGAGGACAAATCACAGTACCATCAGGAGGTGAGATACTCATAGTTTAATTGTATTTCCTCAAAAATTTCATACCCGCCAATTTGAATGAGATTATCTCTGGATGATGGTGCTGAAAAAGTTGCTTAAAAATCATTGACGGCCACCTCATAGTAAGGACTTTGCGCATATCCATGCCTATGTGATTGCTTGAAACTTTTAATATCATGTTAACCTAAATTGTAAATTTGCTAGGACATTTGCCTTTTGTTGTTTTATTCAAGCAGAAGTCGAAGAGATTAGAGATCAGGTGAATATGAATATATTTCTTAGAGAAATGTGATTACACAGGCTTTACTCAATTCTGTTTTATTTACTGAGATACTGAAGTAGACACTCATGTCATTCTGGGCTGTTGTTTCAGGTTCGCATTGCGAGCGTGTTGAGGCATCCAAATTTGGTCACCCTCATTGGGGTTTGCCCAGAAGCTTGGGCTATCATCTACGAGTATCTCCCAAATGGTAACCTTGAAGACTGGCTAAGTGGAGACAACGCTGCCCCACTATCATGGCAAACAAGGATACAGATATGTAGAGATACATGTGCTGCACTTATTTTTTTGCACTCATTTGAACCTCATGGGATAGCTCATGGTGATCTGACACCCAAAAATTTTCTTCTTGATGCCAACTTCGTGGCTAAACTGAGCAACTTCAGATCACATGATGCACCTTTCAGTTCCCATGCGACAGGAGACTTTTCTGCTGAGTCAGATATTTATTCATTTGGGGTCGTACTATTGCGATTACTTGTTGGTCAAGCAGCATTGGATTTGGACGACATTGTGCAAAATGCGTTGAATAATAATGAGTTAGATGCCGTATTGGATCAAACGGCAGGGCAATGGCCACTTGAGCAGGTCACAGAGCTAGCACGCCTAGCTTTGAGTTGCTGTGGGATAGATAATAGCAACCGACCGGATCTTCGGTTGGAGGTGTGGCCACTGCTTGAACAAATCCAAACACTATGTGAGCAAGCGTCATCATCTGATCGTTCTTCAGGAGGTACTCAGCAGTCCTCGTCATCTCATCATTCTCCCGGTGAAGAGCATACCCAGCCTCCTTCATACTTCCTGTGTCCAATAACACAAGTAAGTTGCTACTTCTTTCATCGTGCGGTAGTCATTGACTATGCTCGTTTTTGCTAGCCAAACACAATTGGAAAGTGCGTGCTCGCCTTAATTATCTTACAGGAGAAAATGCGACGGAATTTGTCATACCGGTTGAGTTTGATACATCAGTAACAGAACTTGTCCTGGCACCTTATGATCCAATTCATTTATAGCGGCACGGGTTCAACACGACCTCGCTGTTTTGAATTCTTCAAAAGACTACTGAGTCGACAATGCTTTTTGCAGGAACTAATGGAAGACCCTGTCATGGCAGCGGACGGCCACACATATGAAGCGGAGGCGATAAGGGAGTGGCTGAATAGGCACGACACTTCACCCATGACGAACCTTCAGCTCCAAAACTTGGATCTCATACCCAACAGGATTGTTCGGTTGGCTATTCAAGAATGGCGTCGGATCAATGGAAGCTTAGTGTGGTCTGTCAAACAGAAAAATCTGTGTACATTCCAGGAGGAGAGTGATATACGTAAGAACATACGCCCGCGAGTAAAACACGAGGTTATGACTTATGATGGTAATTTCGTGGGAGCAGGGCTGTTTTTGTTTATGCTTTGACAAAATCAAAGAGTAATTTTGCACTTCTCCGTCGAAATTTAAAATGTCATCTATATTTCAGAAAATAATGAGAGAAATTATGCGCCGCTTGACATGTTGATATTTGCATTAGGGGTGTGCAACCAAACAGGTTCTACGCGGGAACTGGACCGGACCGCCAGAAAAACAAGTCCGGAAATCGGTTCCTATTGGAACACTTCTGAGTAAATACCCACTCAAGGTCCAGATCGAACCAACCTATTTTGGAACCGGTTTTGAAATCGGTTTTATAAATTAAAAAGCCAAAATCCTAATTTCTTGTTTCCCTAAATTCTAATCTCAGCACTCTTTCATCTTTTGTCCTTTCTCTAACTCATCGCCAATACGTTCTCTTCCCTTGATTTTTATGAATTAATGGGGAATAGAATTTTGTAATTTATGTTTTATGTTATGTGTATGAACGTTTTATCATTTATAATTGTACATGACTACTTATTCATCGTATGGAATGTTGTTTTGGGCGAATTTTGTTATTCATTTTTTTTTACTTTAAATCATACGTTAGTTATAGCCTCATATAATTTTACGGTAAAAAATGAAAATGAACCAAAAAAGGAAAAAAAAATACAAAACAGGTTCTCTAGTAGACTTTAGAACTGGATTGGAAAAACATGGTAGGTTTTAGAACCGATTCCAAGGCCCAAAAACTAAAAACCGGTTATAACGGGATTGGTTCTAATTTTGGAATCCACCTACTTTGGAAGTGATGACCTCTAATTTGTATACTATCGTATCGATTTAGGAGTCTTCGATTTTGACAAATCGGATATTATGTGCGATGTAACCGCCCGAGGGCCGACAAATCGACTTACATTGGGCCTGACTAATTGGCTCGTTGATGGCTTGCCGCGTGGCATTCGAGCTTCTGTCAACGACATTACTCTTTTTTTGCCCTTTCATTAGCCTTTTGTGGGTAAATAATTTTGACCTATTAGAAAGAATACATCAGTTGCTTTGGACAAACTTGAGCCCGGACTGGATAAGACCCCAATGTTCTAAAACAGAAAATAAGTAAAAGGACATCAAAGTGTAAGAAGTTATGTACGGCATTTATTTTATTGCCAAAAATTTTCCACGGATTACTTAAATGTAACTTTTTTAAAAGAATGATTTTTGAAGTGCCAACTCGATATAAGTTTCCAAAAATCCAACGTGGCCATATTTTATTAGTTTCTTAGATTGAGGTAGCTTACTAGCCTGCCCGGTCAGTACTTAATTCCTAAACAATGCTATATACTAGATTTCCCCCAGATTAAAGCCTTAAATTGCCAAATTGAACCAAAATTCCAAATTTGAAGCCATGCTTGCTAGTGAATCAAGAATCGACACCTAAATATAATTTGGCCTTAATATTAATTGCTCAATTTTGCTGATGGAGAGTAGGAACTTCACAAGCAGCTCAAATTCGTTTCAACAAAACAAAAAAGAAGGTGAGTTTCATATTATTGTAGGCTGCCGAGTCTAAGAAGAACATCTTGCACTTAGTTAAATCTCGGAAGAAGAGATGCATTGCATAAAATAATGCTTGAAATGCAAATATTTCAAATGGATAGATGCAAAATTCTTAGGTTGAGAGACACCAATAGAAAATGAAGTTTTTAGCATTTCTAGCGAATCATTTGAAATAAGAAGTTTTAAGGATGAAAAGTAAAAGAGAGTATTATTGAGTACTGATTTATGCTCAAATGTAAAATAAGCAATGAGAAAGATTAATGAAATATGCAATTGTATTTGGGCAATTTGTAAATTTAATCGTGTTGTTGGTTTACTACAATTTTTGGTGAAAAATTCTGGTTTGCTGCACTCTTGGTGAAAATGTGACTAGAATTTAGTTAAGCAAGGGTCATTTGCCATGTGTAATTTGTACATTTAACACGAGGTTGTGGTAATAATTTCGTGTGAGCAAGAATGCTTGTTTACGCTCGAGACAAGATAACAAAAATAAAATTTTAATTTTTCCATCAAAAATTAAAATAAAGTTAATACCAAAAAAGATTTCAAATTATATTAATTGTGACATAAATATCTCAAACTTTTTCACGTTATTAAAAGTCCTAAACCTTTCTACTATTATACAAACATCCCAATTTTTTTTGTACGTCACAAAAAAAACTCAAGATTTTTGGCTAAAAAAAAAGTCCAGACTATTTATTGTTACAATGAATATAGTTTGAGGTTTTTTTTTTTTGCGGTATTTACCCTTTAATGTACCACCTAAATTTCAGAAAAATCACGACATAAATCACCTGTTACTCCTCGTGTCGATATATAAATAGTACTGAATCGGATATCCGCACAGTGCAATCTGACGGGGACTGACAAATGGAATTTTTTACGACTGCCACGCGGAAGCACAGCACGGGGCCTGGCGATCTGGCTAGCCGATGGCTCGCCACGTGGCATTCGAGCTCAGGAGGACGTCGTTATTCCTTTTTTATCTCCTTTTCCCGCGTTCCATTAACCTTTCGGGATTAAATAATTCAGGCCTACTAAAAAAATACACCACTTCGTTTGGACGCGCCTGAGCCCAGACTGGATAAGAGCACAACGTACTCACGAAAGAAAAATAAAAAAATAAAAAAATAAAAAAATAAGGAAGGAGGCAAGGAACCATCTCATTGGCGAAGAAGGCCCACACGTACGAGCCCCCCCCGGCGGGGCCCCTGCCGCACGTGCGGCGCCACCGGGCCCCACCACCATGCATGTGTGTGAACAGCTGACCCGCGCCCTCCGCGTGGGGCCCCCCAAGCCCCTGCCCCGCTTTCCAATTCCGTATGCTTCTCGACGACTGTTCGGGATTTCTCCCCTGCTGCCGAGTCCACGGCCGCCCCTGGGTGACGTATCGCGACGCGACTGGCCCGACCGAGGAGGAAGTCAAACCGAAAGAGAGAGAGAGAGGAGGGCGGGGGCCAGGGGATTGGTTGACTCTGACATGTCGGGCGGGTCCTCGGGGCGCGGGCGCACGCTACGGCGGTGGGCGTGAGGCGCAGCGGACCGGAGCCTGGCGGGCGCCATCGTTTATTCCCTCCCCGCTCCACGCCGGCTTGTCTGTACCTGTACGGCCCTTATACGGGCGCTTTTGACCTGCTGAGGGAGTAGCCGGTCAGCCGCGGTCCCCGCCTCACGCGCTGTTGGCGGGGTCGGTACGGACGGCTGACTCGGCGTCCTGCTTTTGGCAAGTGGGGAAGTCGAAGTGACATTTCACATGGCTTTTTAATTAAGTTTCCTGTCCTTTTCCAGGGGGGCAAACAAATTAGTTCTTGCCTAATGAGTTGCGTGCTTTTGAATTTTCTTTTTAGATATACCTACGTACCAATTATTCGATGCTCTGTAAAAGTTGAAAAATATATCCAGTAACTCAAAATTGAAATGATCTATTACTATCTATCCAAAATAATTCGAGATATTTTGTTTGAAGCGATTTAAAATTCTCGAATACATTGCT
Organism: Eucalyptus grandis; assembly: GCF_016545825.1. Classification (NCBI taxonomy): domain Eukaryota; kingdom Viridiplantae; phylum Streptophyta; class Magnoliopsida; order Myrtales; family Myrtaceae; genus Eucalyptus; species Eucalyptus grandis. Next base: position 35,330,790 of record NC_052615.1, read on the forward strand.
TTCTACGTGCTACTCTTGGTAATGGTAATGATCAGTAGTTTTAATTTTTAGATATTGATTTGCGATTGATGTGAAAGACAAATTAATGAAATGACACACAATTATTATTTGATTGATGATATTCCACTCGATAGAACGGACGAATCAAAATCAATGCAATAAGGAAAATATGACGAATGTGTCCAAATGATTTGCTTGGGTGATACCTTATTTTGGCCATGTGGTGACGTTGGGTATTAATTATTGAATAAATCACATTTGGCCCACACTACGAATTAGTTGTACCATTTTCCGAATCGCTTTTGTAGATTTGTTCTATTATTTTTATCATTATTTCATTTCTTTATTTTATTCTCGTGTCATCATTGATTATGACGTTCTCAATTTATTTATTTGGTCATATGATTCATTTAAATAACTCACTTAAGAAACAGCTCTTGTTCCCACCATATTCCGAAGAGGCAAAAGAACAGGTCCCGTCTTTCGTCCTTTCTCGACGGACTTCTGAATTTGTAAAAATAAAAAAGAATCCCCTATTTTATTTCGCTGAACAATAAAACATTTATCGAAATTTAATTAGAGGTTCCCCGCCGGAAAAAAATAAGATTAAAAAAAGAAAAAAAGTACCACGCGATTCCTCTATCTCCCACCTTTCCCCGCGGGACGGAAAAACGTGCGAACCACGACGGCCCGTGCGGCGCACGCGCGGGGGCGCGTGGGGGTGGAGGCGGGTGGGAAAGCGCGGTGTGAAAAAGCGAGGGAAACCGGTTGAGGGAAAGCGGGCAACGGTTCCCACCCGGCGCTCCTCTCTCCCTCGCGTCCTCGTTAAAACGACACATCGGAAAAAAAGAAAGGAAGAAAAAAAAAGGAACGAGGAAAAAAACAAAAGAGAATTATTTAATAATTAAAAGAAAAAGTGCAGAGTTTCAAGTACACGATATTTCTTCCCCCTCTCTCTCTCTAGAAACTCAGTGCCTCTTTCTCTCTCTCTCTCTCTCTCTCTCTATACAGCGGGCGAGCTCTCTGATCTCTCTCTCTCTCTCTAGCGAGCGACCGGAGCTTTCGTTGCCTTCGCCGCGCCTCTTGATGCTCTGCGATTCCCGGCGATGAAGGGGAGGGAGGTCGCAATCCGCCGCGCGGCGTGGCTTCTGGTCGCGTGCTTGAGCCTCCGGCCGGTCTTTTCCGGCGACATAGTGCACCAAGACGACGTCGCGCCGAAGAGGGCCGGCTGCGAGAACAACTTCGTCCTGGTAAGTTATTTCTCTAACCCTAGCTTCCTCCCTCGCTCGAGCTGAGGATTCCTTTCCTCATTTTTGGCCATTTCGTTGCGGTATTCCGTGCGTTTTTGTTTTTATTTTATTTATTCGGTTGGGGTTGGAGAATGGAGGAGAGGAGGGAGGAGCGGGGACCTGCGAGCTCGTGGCTTTGGCGGTCGCCTTTGGCTGGAGCTGAATTGAGCGTCGATCGTTGCGGTGGCGTCGCGCGGCGACGGTTCTGTCAGGGTTTTTGTGGTGCCGTCATCATTAGGTTCGTGACTTTTGATCTAATTGCTGAGGAAAAGGAGGCAAAAAGGAAGTAGAAAACGGAAGGGGGGAGGAAAGACTTTCGGTCGGGATGGATGTCGTAAGGATATTTGAACAGGGTTGTTTGATTTGACGCGGTGGGTTGGTTTTGAGAGGTGGTATCCGGCGGAGGCAATTAGGTGCTTTGAGTCGTTTGATGCTGCTCTCGGTAAATTGATTTAGGATATTCTCTAGGAGTGCCTAGAACTTTTGCGTAGAGCTAGGAACGAAGCGACCTTAGTTATTTTAATTCCCCGTGGTTGATAAATTACTAGAGTTGACTTCAAGGAGTTTCTTGGGATGCTTACTCCCCCAAATTGCATTTCTGGTGATGAGAGTCATCTTGGTCAAATTGATTGGGGGTTAGATATATGTCTTTGTTCTCTGTGATTGAGGATGATATCCCCTGAATTTATTAGCATTTTTTGGACATCAGAATCGCTGCTAAATATCAGACCCGAAGTAGCAAAGCCTTGGGTAAAAATAGTACTTGGTGCAGTTATTGTGCTTAAATAATTTTTATGATATTTTCAATGCTTACTTGGGCTCATGGAGGTTGTTCCGGGTTAGATATATCCTTAATTCAAACCAAAAGCAATTAGTTGCGCTTGCATGACAGTCTCTTGATGACTGGAATTGAATGAATTACATACGATCTGTTTTTCCTTCTACCTTTATATAGGATGCTTTTCTCTGCACTTGTAGTTATCATAGGGGCTGATCGATCACAATTTATCTCGTTCACATAAACTCACGAGCTTTATGTGTTTTTTCCTTTTCTTTAATGTTACTCCTACATTTGTTGGCTTCTAGCCTTTCCATTTCAGCACATGGACTAGCTTAATGATCTTTTGACCATCTATTTGTAAAAGAATTGCTTTCTTTATACTATTTTTGTTGTTTTGCTAGCTAACTGGAATTGATTAAAATTGATTGCAAAAGGACGCTGAACATTTAGATGCCATATCATGTTTTATTCCTTACACTTAGGGGTTTACGGTCAATTCACTGCGGCACCAGTGATCATCACATAGCATAGTTTGTATAGTCATTGAGGATAAATAATTGAGAAGAATTTGTTCTGTTGCGGTTTTATTTTATCTAGAGTTTGTTAGGCTAAATAATGGTGTCATGGTCTTCACGTTGGCAATCGATAAACTGACATTTACCTCCATGTTGCGATGATAGGTGAAAGTACCTACTTGGCTGAATGGTGTTGAAGACATTGAGTATGTTGGTGTGGGTGCTCGATTTGGCCTTACACTAGAATCAAAAGAGAAACATGCCAACAATACTAAAGTTGTGATCGCAGATCCTCCTGATTTTTGTACAAGGCCCAAGGAAAAGGTTCATTTCTTTTCTGTGAACTATGAATCATTGACGTATCTATGGTTAAGTTCTTATCTATTTGAAGCATCTGAATCTGAATAGAAAACCCCAGATATAATGTGAATGCTTTCGCTGATTTTCATTTATGTAAATTCTTTCATAGCTTAAAGGGGAGGTCGTTGTGGTGCAAAGAGGTAACTGCAGTTTCACAACTAAGTCAAATATTGCCGAAGATGCTAATGCAACTGCAATACTCATCATAAATAACGGTACAGGTATATGTATGAACTTTTCGTTGTTGGGGTATAATGTTTACACACCACTTGTTGCTTATATATTCTGAGCTTGCCATGCCATTAATGAGTGACAGTGGTTAAAGGATGCACCCAACCGAACTCATTGGCAGTCTAGAAACCACCTCTTGGGTGGCATTTATGCTAATCCTACGTGCATCATGCATGCAAAGCTGAATAAGGATACTGCCCATTAAGTATTGTCATAGATTTCTTTTTTGATAAACAATGGTCCAAAATTAGGTTGTCCTGCTTGAAGTGATCAGATTGCATTAGAAAGATGCTAAATTATAGACACGAATCAATGTAAAGTTTTCACTTCAAACATTCAGAAGAGATTCATGAGTCACCATAATCTCAGAATTCAAGTGTCTCCTCACAGAAATAAATAAGTTTAATGAGCAAAGTTCATCAAGAATTCCCTTTTGTTCCCTCCTTTTAACTCCACGTCATGCTTCAAGATAGACTTGTCATTGGATGATGTGACTCAAGAACTCATTCTGTATGCGAGCTCAAAATCCTGGTGACTGTCAATATATACTTATCTGCTTTATCAAATAAATTGAGTGCTGTTATTATGGTTCCAATCACATGAACTTGCTTCTGCCAAATGAAAAGACAAAAAGAGAATGGAATTTGATGTTTTATTGATGTTGGCCATGTGTGCAGAACTCTTCAAGATGGTTTGCGAAGTGAATCAAACAGATGTCAAGATTGGCATTCCGGCTGTCATGCTCCCACAAGATGCTGGCGCAAACTTGGAGAAGCTTATAAAAACGTATACGAATGGTGTGTAATATGTGCGTCTTTGTCTAGTGAAAGTGAAATACATGTCTAGAGAAGCTTATGCCCTAAGTTATATTCCTCGAGAGCACGTAGTTATGCAGGAAAGTTTGGACTAGCTGGAATCTTCTTTTGACGAATAAGTTGGTGTAACAAGTCTCCATTTTCTATTGTTGTGTCTTCAGCATTTTGTCTTTCTTGCAACTGTGAACATGATGTGTGTTGTTTTTTCAGTCTCAGTGCAGTTATACTCCCCACAGCGTCCATTAGTGGATGTTGCAGAAGTGTTCTTATGGCTTATGGCCGTTGGGACCATCTTATGTGCTTCTTATTGGTCTGCAAGGAGTGCTAGAGAAGCAGCTATCGAGCATGAGAAATTGCTGAAGGTTACATTACCGTTGTTTTTAGCTCAATTTTAATTGTTCTGGCCTTGGGTTTCAGGAACCAAAGGACCTATATCTCTGTAATTGCTATTTCAAATTGATATAGAGTTTAACAATGGCAGGATGCCTCTGATGAGTTGGGCGAAATCGAAGGCATTGGTTCCAGTGGTGTTGTGGACATAAACACGACATCTGCTGTTCTCTTTGTTGTAGTTGCTTCATGTTTCTTGGTCATGCTGTACAAACTGATGTCTTACTGGTTTATTGAGGTTCTGGTGGTTCTGTTTTGCATTGGTGGAGTAGAGGTGCGCTTTCTTTTCTCATGTACATTCTCTATGAGTATTTAGTTGGCAATTTTTTTCTGTTTATGTTTTTGCAGCATTTCCTGGGAAAGAAACATAATAGTTGGTTTGGAAATTTCCACAAACTTGGCTGTTTTTTGGTAGGCAATAGTAATAAAAGAACAAGTCCTCTGATACTTGTCCCTGGCATGCGCTACTTGTCGCTTGTCAAGCACCGTGTCCTTTGCAATGATCGTTGATATAAAAGCAAGGATTATCGGAAGTTGGGATGTTGGCATTCCTTGGGAAATTTCCATCGTCTTGGTGCATAGACTGATTTAGAGATGTGCATTTTTATGCCTATTTGCTGAACATATCTGATTCTAGCGACTTTGAGCATAGACGTATGGACAATATTACATGTATTGAGATTCTCCATGTGTTGTTTAGATCTAGAATGGTGTACATCAGTTGAGGAACGGGGTGTTTACAGTATAGCTGTAAACGACTGAGTGACAACTTGTTTGCCTGCCAGCAAGTCCTTCAAAAAAATAGTCATAGATAGAACCTTGAACTTTTTAAGCTTTCCTTTGCATCTTACCCATTTTATGTGACAGGATTTAACTCTGCATTGTGTCTACGGTTGCAGGGTCTGCAAACTTGTTTGGTGGCTTTTCTCTCGTGGTATATAACTTTTCAGATTTTGAAATTACATTTGTGCTTATAGTGCCACCAATCAGTTTTAAGTGACAAAATATCTTCATGTGTAACACATCCTTTCTATTACTCCTGCTTTTCAATAACAAGTGCACTTTCCTTGTTGATGCTTGCACGATGTTTGCTAAGTTATGCATAGCTCTGATGTACAGCCAAAATGAAAACAATATATAAATGGTACCTATTTTGCTCTTCTCTCATGTAAGTTTTGCTTCTATATAGTAGTCAAAGAGCATGCATCATTTATGGGATTGAGAAATAAAATTTGCAGTGTTATGTGATGAGAAGATAGAAAATCAAATTTGGGATGTAAAGGTATGCATAGGATTGCTTAATACTTTAATGATCATTTATGGGTATATTGTTACGCTTCATCTAATTAGAAGGCGTGGATTTTAATGGAATTTGTGGGTAAAAGTTTGAAATTGAAAGGAGTCGTTGAGTTTGCTTCCTATATAATGGAATTTATCTCTCACGAGAGATAATACCCTGATATTCTGAATTGACAAAACTATCTCACTTCCTCAAGGTTATTGATTTGTTTGGGCTAATGAGTAAGGAGTAATGAGCGATCGTTGAAACAAGCATTATTTTTTGAGCCATATTCCTTTTCCACTATGAATGTAAAAGCTGAAATAAAGTACAATGAATGTCAACTTTTCGGGGTATTGATATCACTTTTACTGAAGCATCTTTTTCTGCCTTCTGTTTCTTTTTATCATGTTGAAAAGTACATGGACCATTTTTTTTTTCTAATATTATGATACTGACCTCAAAAAATTTTAGTTTCAGATGGTTTGAGAATTCTGCGCAATCATTCGTGAAGTTACCCATCTTTGGAGCCGTTTCACACCTAACTTTGGCTCTTTCTCCATTCTGCATAGCCTTTGCTGTCCTTTGGGCAGTTTTCCGCCGTGTTTCCTACGCGTGGATAGGTCAAGATATACTTGTAAGAAAATTGCCATTGCCTCGCTGTCTTCTTTTCCTTCCTTTCATTGCCTCGATAGCTTCTGTGTTTATAGCATTTTTTGACCTACTTTGGGTGTTTGACCTATGGGTAAAAATTTCTTACCATCGCTTTATTGTGGTGTTTGCTGGTCATATTTATCTTTACTTAGTATCTGACATCTTTTGTCACGACAAAATATGGACGAGGGATATTTGGTTGCCATGAGATCCAAAAGAGTAGGATCTGTTTTTAAGGAAATCATGGCAATTTATGGAAACAACAGAACTAATAAGATGTTGCAGACAGCCATCAAAATCTGTTTATATATGAGATCATACTTGTTAAGCAGGAGTATTCAAAGGCTTGTTAATGTATAAGCTGAAAATTATTCAGGGTGTCTCCCAGAAAGGTTTTAGCATGATAATTTGTTGAGTAAAAGTTGGGGAACCATAGAGAAAGAAATATCTAAGGTTCTTTTTCCACTATGAGCTGAATGGATTTTCCTCAAGGTAACTTGTTACATAATTGACATGGAACTGGGCATCATTTGCTGGACAATTAGAATGGTATGTTCTCTGCCGTCTTTCTTAGGAGACCTGTGGCAGTTTTTGCTTATACGGGTGAATCCTTAAGTCATTTGAAACCTGAAGAATTAAGATTATTACAATTGCTGCTTGCTAATATATTTTTCTAGTTGAGATGTAATCTGATTGCCTTCATGCTTTTCTCTTTTTGCCTAGTTTATTTTTATTACTTCTGATCCAGTAAGATATAATGCTTTGCCTTTTCTTTTATCTTTGTTTTCTATTTATTTTAAAAGAGACATTATTTGTATCCAGATTAAAGAGACCACCTAATGTTGCCTTTTCCTTGTCTGAATTAGGGAATTGCTTTGATAATCACGGTTCTTCAGATAATTCGCCTACCAAATCTCAAGGTGATGATCACTGGAGGCTATTGTTGATTAATATATAACAGTTAGATTTTGTTTGAGATTTTTCTTTTCTTCTAAATCTATCTGGAATATCCTTGCCTTTTATTTCATATCCTCTGCTAGGAAAGGCCTTTTCTGTAACCACAGGATGCACAAACTATTACATTGAAGTCGGCAGAGAAGCATCAGAAAGCTCTGCCGTCAATATAGAAGAATGTCTATGAAGATTCATAAAAAAATCTTGCTTTTATGCATCAAAGATAAAAGCGGATGAATGTGCTTTTGAGTGATCTCTTATTCTTTTATTGTACAGGTTGGAACAGTGCTTCTTAGCTGTGCTTTCTTGTATGACATCTTCTGGGTATTTGTTTCCAAATGGTGGTTCCATGAAAGTGTGATGATAGTGGTAAGCAAACTCTTTCTGAAGCTCGTATACTTGTTTGAGATCAATTTTCCCATAGCTGTTGTGAGAAATGTAAGATTGCTGTAATCCAAGTGAAGTACATGAACCTATTTTCCAAGAAAACTGTTAATCAGGTCACATCTCTAGCTGGATGGAGTTTTCTTTACATGCTTGGCTCAGGCTAATGGGATTGTTAACTTCAGGGCAGGCCAGTGATCCTGACCTGGAGATGGAATGGACAATTTTTTGAAATACAAGTTGGCAAATTTCTTTTCTTCTTTTGATTCTCACTAAACGTAAATCCACTAAAAGACATGCTTATCATGTATTGTCTGAGCTAGCTGCTCATCACAAAATTAAGCTTCACATCATGCGAAGCAAGTTTGGATATGACAAGTAAATTACCCCTCCTCCTTGGGCTTATGGAAATTAACTTCCACAAATTCCTGTAAACAGTAGTAGACGATACATATATCCTAGAATGGAGTGACACTCAGAAATTTGTTATTCGAAGCCAAACTATGAGCTTCAGTATTGTTCTGTCTTCTTGTCTACCACACAGATTGCAACTCCTTCACCACTGTGGACCAACCATTGGCACAAACCGATTTTCTTTAGTACTTGAATAGCTTGAAGAGAAACCCCTGTAATTCTCAAATGTTTTCATTTCTCTTTTGACGCAGTCTAATTTCAATCTAGCTGCCGTTGCTTCCATTCCTTCAACTGAGTTAACTTTTGCAATTTCAGTTTTTCCCATCACAAGATGACTCAATTCAGTTAACTGGATCAACTTTTCTTTGTCCTTCTGTGCAGGTTGCACGTGGCGATAAGAGTGGAGAAGATGGGATCCCCATGCTACTGAAAATTCCACGACTCTTTGACCCTTGGGGTGGATATAGCATCATTGGGTTTGGAGATATCATCTTACCCGGTCTGCTAGTGGTGTTCTCATTAAGGTTTGATTGTCAACTTCATAAGCTGAAGCTTGCATCTTATTGCATCTAGTTCCTGGATGTTTAAAGCAATCCCTGTTTCTTTATAATAATTGCTTACTTGTGTCTCTCCAATCTTTCTGATAGTCATGCTTTAAAGTGAAGCAACTAGCTTGTACTGATTCTGGCTCTAATAGAATGGAATCTGGTGTTGCCTTTTCCTTTTCTGCAGGTATGATATGTTGGCAAAAAAGAAGATTCGAGAAGGATACTTCTTGTGGGCAATGATTGCTTATGGTCTAGGTATGAGAAGCTCTGGACGTCGATTTCCATTTCGGTCTTAATGCAGTAGTAATTTTTCATTTCTCCAAGATCTGCACTTTTTTTCAGAGGGACTTGCGGTTGGCACTTGATGCCTCCTTCTGGCTCCCCCGCAAATACCATTGATGCACGATTTCTGAACTTTATGCAGGACTGCTCATCACTTATGTGGCTTTGAATTTGATGGATGGACATGGGCAACCTGCTTTGCTTTATATTGTTCCCTTCACGCTCGGTGAGCACGATCATCTAATGAACTCTGTACTCCATTGGTTGGATAGTTGCATGTGTATCCAGAGAAGACTTCTCGGGGGAGTGTTTGAGGCTTGTAATTGGGTGTCACGTGAAAGATTTTTTGGAAGTGTATTTTGATTTCCATTGGTGATCCATACGTGAGCTATCACCGCTTACTCTCCTGGGGTTGTGGCTGCAGGGACCTTTTTGACATTGGGAAAACAGAGAGGCGATCTCATGACTTTGTGGACAAGAGGCGAGCCAGAGAGACCATGCCCGCACATCCGACTTCAACCCTCTCAATGAGGAACTAATCAACCCTAATGTAATTTCCTACTGGTCTTTTACCTTTATGTTTAGTTCCGAGTCGCTTCGACCGCGGTAGGCTTGTATCCTGGACGTTGGACCCACCCTAGAACTGTAGAAAATTTAGTTTTTCAATAGCCTATAAGCAAAACTATACTGTAAAACTAAAGGACATTTATATCGAAGTGAGATTATGCTATTGCTTTCATAAAAGGGAAGAAAGTGATGGTGCATCCATCTAATAGAAGAGAAGTATGTATTTACTGTTTTGTCCCTCCAGATAAACGAATGAAGGGATCCACCCTCACTCATGGCTATAAAATGTAGTCGTCTTATGGAAAACCCTAAATGTAGCTTAACGAACTAGATTGTGCCAGACAATACACCAGTAGTTTGTCGACCGGTTGGACCGTCGTCTCGACAGTGGTTCATTGGATCTCTGCCTGTCGATTTGAATTGCACGTTGGGGGATGATTTGGTAAGAAGCTGAAGCGAATGAAATCCGGTGGTCGCCTGTAGTCGTTTCTTCAATAAAATTGTTCCGAATGAAATGCAGTGCCTGTTCAACTAAACTTGGACGTGAAACATGATCAAACGTTATGGTACGAGATCTCCTCGAACTGGTAGCCGGAGGACATGCTGGAGGGAGTGATTCACGAACTACGAACCACGTGCAGAAGGTGGTAGGGGATGTTCTAGGTTCTGAATCGGACTAGCTCGACAAGGAAGGATGCGTACATGTTGAGAGGGAACGATGGTTTAATCTGAGTCCACGTACGATGCCAGGGAAGGTCGATTCTCTATTGTGGTTTCTGTGAGGAACGTGTTTAGAGCGGTCCCAAAAAAAGGTTGCTAAATGTCGCACCAAATGTTCTTGTGGCATTATCAATTTGATGGATTTTGTCAGTCAGTGTTGGCCGAAAAACTCTTTACTTCTCCTTTACCTTCTTACCTCTTCGTTAATTCGAACATTCCAATTAAATAAGTGCACGCTACAAAATAAAAATAATTCTCGATCGAGTAGTTCTCACTAAAACCAAAGAAATATCATCATCAAACTCATGTTAGCTTCAAACGAACTTTCATAAACCGTGCATTTTTTGACATGTTATTGAATTAGTAGTGATAGACCTATCAAAATAAATCATAAGCTTATTTCTTGACCCATAATTTATGAGTTTATGAGTTTAATTGTTATATTGATTAGTTATGTCTAATAAATAATTCCCAATCGAGTAGTTCTCACTAATTCCAAAGAGATATCATCATCAAACTCATGTTAGCTTCAAACAAACTTTCATAAACCGTGCATTTTTTGGTACGTTATTGAATTGGTAGTGACAGACCTATGAAAATGAATCATAAGCTTATTTCTAGACCCATATTTCATGAGTTTATGAGTTTAATTGTTATATTGATTTGTTATTTCTAATAAATGGGTTTATAATGGTAAAATTCAAAATAAATTGTTGTTAAATGGGTTCAGAACTTATTTAGATTAAACCCATCTTAATAACTCTCCTTTCATTCTCTCTCTTACCCTCGCTTGATATCGCGGTCCTCTTTTCGCTCTCACCTCAAGTCTGAGTATGAGTTTTCAAATCTCTTTTCATATTGATATATGTCACAAAAATGAGTCGCATTGTAATAAATGTTTTCAAATGAGTCATGGTGTCATAATAAATGTTTTAAGATAAGTCACGATGTTGTAATAAGTGTGATGAGTCATGATACTGAATTAATGGTAAGTCATGGGTGTCATGGGTGTGAACTACATTTTGTTATTAGGCATTAATATGCCTACGCCACTAGAGACGTAATCTTGTTTGTCTTTTCTTTCTCTTATGCCTATAAAAGGCATGTTTCATAAAAGGTAGAGGCAGACCAGCTTCAGTAATAAAATCGTGTCTTTGTGTAATTTTCCCTTTTTCTCTTCAAATTTCCATCCCATGTAGAAATCTTAAAACGGTAAAATAGCACATTATCCTTCACGCTCTCCTTTATGAGGATCATGTGCATCAGAAACTGAGCCCAAAATGTCTTTATGTTTGGAAGAATGGTTTAGCTAGATGCCTGGTAAGGTTTTAAAATGCATTGCAAGGGATCAAATATCTACATTTACTAAGTTTTTGTTCTAAATATATGTCATTTATCGAATGAAAAATATATTATCATATCAGTTAGGTTAAATATAAGTTGAGTTATTAATATTCAAATGAGATCAATTTGAATCAAATCATTTACAATTTCACTTAAATTCAATTCGATTGCCAGTTTGATAGGTTCATTTGTCGGATCATTAAATAGTGGCCCTCCAAGTTAGCTGCATCGGGGAAGATGATCTCGTTTTGTAGCCTATTAAATATGTTTGCTGTGAAAGCAGTCCGATCGATCTTGACGGGAACGATCATTAAAAAAAGGAATTTCGAAAAATGCGTCGCATAAAAGTCCCTTTTAGTCTTTTACGCTTTACGCAGGAGCCGTACGATTTTATTGTTTTTTTGAGGACAAGGATTTTCGCGCAGCTTGAGGAGGAGAGCCAACCGCCCCAGGTGCCGCCGGGCTCCCGAGGCGCCACGTGTCGGTCCCTCGGCCCCCGTCTCCTCGGTGGATCGACGAAGGCCACTCCCTCCTCGGGCGTCTCCCGCTTTTCTCCAAACGACACGTCGTCGCAACACCGAATAAAATAAAATAATATTAATTTAAAACAAATAAATTAAAAAAGAAAAAAAGGAGGAAAATCCGTCGCCTGTTCCGTTTATCCTCTCCGAGCCTCGACCTCACAGTCACAGCCGGAGCCGCGCGCACTTCTCTTCTCTTCTCTTCTCTTCTCTTCTCCTCCCTCCGTCGCCGGCCGTCGATTTCCGGAGACGACACGGGAATGGAGTGACTCGCTGTTCGGCGACTTCAGTCGGAGACGCGTTGAAATGGCCATCGGAGCTCTGATTTCCAACCGCCACTTCGGCGCCTTCGCCGGCTCAGGTATGGCTCAGTCCTTTCGCCGTCCCCGCCGCGGATCCCGGCCGGTTTCGCGCCGGACGCGGTCGCACGAGTCGTTCCTTTTTCCGCTCGTCGCGGCTGTTTTGAGTGAGGAGGCGTTTGTTCTCGAGGGGCGCGCTTCGGGGCTTGCGTGCGGTTCTCTCGCGCTTCCTTTTTGGTTAGTTGCGTGCGGCTCTCGTGCTGGAGTGAATCGGCTTGCTGGGAATGCGGATGCGATTGAGAGTCCGACGCTTTCGCGTTCGGCGAAGGACTGTCCTGCGGACGATGGCCTCGCCGCTCGTTTATCTTCCAGTAGGGAAATTTAGTAACGCGAAGTTTTGATAGAAGCGCGTCCGTGGAATTCGCGCATCGACGGCTCGTCCGCCGTGAATACTTTCGCATGGCGCGGATTCCAAGTTTGCATTTTGTAAGAGCCCTGAGTGTGGATTTTGAGATGTTGCTAACGAAAAGGTTTAGTTTTGCTTCTTTCTAATCCTAGGGCTTCTTAGTCAATGCGATCGCAACTTTGTATCGGTTGCAGGACTCGTAACTTATTCAGTTAATGTCACTTCGGTGTGCTTATCCTCTTGTTCATCTTTAGGAGGATTAAAAAGGGTTTTATTGTTTCGGTGTCGTGCGTATCGGGGAAGTTTTTGAGCTTTTACATTCTGAGGCTAATTGCTGTCAGCATTGGCAGGCAAGTTATGTCAAGCGGAGAGAGGAACTTCGCCCAGCGGAGGATGTCATGTGGCTACATCCGTGGCTCTGTTTCCTGGGAGCATTTTGCGTCCAAATTTGTGCAGACACAGGACCTCCTTATATACATCCAATTACTCGAGTTTTGCACTCTGTGTTTCTGTTCCCTTGGATGGAGGGATCTCCAGAAGTGCAGGTAATTTGCCTGACGAAAGTAATTGCAGCACTCTTGCTCGGTATAGAAGTAGAGGAAGATGTCACTGCTGTGCCTCCTCAAGTTCTTGTCATGTCAGCCGGTCTAGGCTCCATGCACCACAGGTTCTTCGTACTAAAAATAGACTAGTCAGGCAATCTGAGCTTGTTAAGGTCAATAGAACCCGTGCTTATTATAAGTCAGAGGACTATGAAATTTCAGAAGCAAGGTTGGAAGCGCTGACTGTCCCAGAAGGGTCAAGTGACGCTCTTTTAGTTGAGGGGAGTGCACAAGAAACATCTCCGTGGTGGGAGCAGTTTCCAAAGCGCTGGGTGATGGTTCTGCTCTGTTTCACGGCATTTCTGTTATGCAACATGGACAGGGTATGTAATTTTCTTGTTCTATTTTCCAAATATAGACAAAAAACCTTAGCTGGAGTGTTAGTAGAGTAAGAGTTCCCACACTATGTGTAGTCGTGGGATATTATATCTGTTATTTTGCACGGCCAAGTTCAAAAAAAGTTCCTTCCATCAGTTTTCTGGTATGTTGGTTTCTTATGGCAAGCAAGATTTCTATCAAAGGGGAACTGAGGATTCAGAGAGCTTTCATACTCAGTCCTATCGATATGCTATAGCATATTCTAACCTGTTTCACTGTTCATTTAGGTCAACATGAGCATTGCAATACTTCCGATGTCACAAGAGTTTGGTTGGAATAGTGCAACCGTGGGGTTAATTCAATCCTCTTTCTTCTGGGGTTATCTACTTACTCAGGTATTTTTCTGTATTAACATCAAGTAATCTAAGTAAATGTTCAGTTATTTAATGAATTCCTAGATAAAGTCATGGAAAGTTTTGCAGGACACATGTATATATAGGATAAATCGACATGCTTTTTCCTGATGAATGCATGGATGACGTTTTAGGGCATGGTCCTCATCTAACTGCTTTTTATCTTATATTTCCTGTGCATAGATTGTTGGAGGCATATGGGCTGATAAAAGTGGAGGGAAGTTGGTGTTGGGTTTTGGAGTTGTTTGGTGGTCATTAGCGACAATTTTGACACCTATTGCAGCAAAACTCGGGCTTCCCTTTTTGCTAATTATGCGTGCTTTTATGGGGATCGGTGAGGTCGGCCCTCTCTCTTTCTTTGTGTCATTTGATTGTCTGATGATAATATTCCCTACCATGGTCTCAAGTAAGTAACTAGAATTTGCATTACCACAGCAAACCCCAAGTTTGTAATTTCCACATTGTTCCATCCACAAAAGCTGATTATCCCCTGAGAAAGGGCATTTCTTGTTGCCACCCTGGCAGCATACTTACCATCAACCTTTTCTCTCAGATGGTATCAAAGCATCAGACATCGCACTTATGTTGCTCTTCTATACAGGGTGTAGCTATGCCTGCTATGAACAACATACTTTCAAAGTGGATTCCAGTTTCAGAGAGAAGCAGATCACTGGCTCTAGTCTATAGTGGCATGTATCTTGGTTCTGTGGCAGGGTTGGCCTTCTCACCCTTTCTGATCCACAAGTGCGGCTGGCCATCTGTTTTCTACTCGTTTGGCTCCCTTGGAAGCATATGGTTTGCACTGTGGCTGAGAAAAGTATGAGTCAGTTTCCATCCATTAATTGTGGCACAGAGATAAACGTTCAATCAATGAAAAAGTTTCGAAGTTTTGGTTCTTGGAAGCAGAAAATATGACTTCAGGATTCGATTTCTGTCAGAAAATTTGTGCCAATGAATTGAAGTTTAAACAGTTGCTTGTTTGATGAGATCATATTTACTTTGATAAAAAATGTTGGTTCCAGCTATCTGCCTGCCACTTTAGTAAGCGTTTACCAAAATAGGTGAAGGAAAAAAAAAAATTAATTAAAGCGGTGACTTATAAGCAAGATTCTGGCATGGGGATTATGGTTGGGATTAGAGAATAGATTCCATGCATCTATAATTTGGATGTCCTACATGGAAAACTAAATGTTGTTTTCTCCACCCATTGGTTGGTTGTTTACAGGGATATAGTTCACCCAAGCAGGATCCGGGGCTCACTGCAAATGAAAAACAGCTAATCTTGAGTGGCGGCATGTCAGAGGAACCGGTATCTGTCATTCCATGGAAACTAATTTTATCAAAAGCACCTGTTTGGGCTCTAATAGTCTCGCACTTCTGCCATAATTGGGGAACTTTCATTCTTCTAACATGGATGCCCACGTACTACAACCAGGTATTCGAGTTCAACTCCTGTAGTTGTAATGTATGCACTCTTTATTAGCTTTGATCAATATCTAATTGTAGACTTTTGTGGCTGATCTGCATACTCTTACTCTTGCAACATCAAAGCTTAAATATGTTTTGGCTTTGAACAGTAACATATTACCCAGCCTCCCTGTTGCCTCTACTACATCTTCCAAATATATAATTTACAAATTTTACAAGAAAATGTACTGGGCATTTCCTTTACTAACTGCATATTTCAATCACCCACAGTATTTTAGTCACTATATTAAGTTTAGATCATGAAAGTTGGTGGAAGTTTTACCACATTTATGATATTATGATGACCTGATATGCTTTTCCAGGTTTTGAAATTTAACCTCACCGAGTCTGGCCTCCTCTGTGTCTTGCCATGGTTAACCATGGCCATATTTGCAAACTTAGGAGGATGGATTGCAGATACACTTGTCAGCAAAGGTATCTCAATCACCAATGTCCGAAAGGCAAGTACTAATATCTGCGCTGTCTTCAAAATGTATATACTGTTTGGTGAAATCTGCAATCTATATTTTGTGAAAGAATGAGGTTTGCTTTTAAAATTCTATGATCTATGGGATTGATTATTTATAGAACTGTATTGCATCAAGTATCACCTGTTCCATTAGAGAGCCAAATTCCTAGCAAGGTCAAGAAATCAGCATGTCGTCGTTAATTTACATGCGCTCCCTGCAAAAGAGTAACTAATCCTTTTACTGAACCTCTATTATTGCAGATCATGCAATCGATTGGGTTTCTGGGCCCAGCCTTCTTTCTGACACAGCTGAGCCACGTGAAGACACCTGCTCTAGCAGTGCTGTGTATGGCATGCAGTCAGGTATGAGTCTACATAATTTTGGATCATGCACGCCGTGTGAAAAATGACAGTCCAATGAAGAGATATTGGCATCATCATTGAACTGATGAAGAAGCGCCTATATTTATCCTGGAAAAAGACCTACAGTGCATAGAATCAACTACATGATTTGAAACTACTTCCATTTTGATATATTAGCTGTAATGAGGAAGCTGCTGAAAACTATCTAGGAAAAGAAAGCCAAGGAAGCATCTTCAAGAGCCCTTTATGGAGCTGTTAGTGAGAAAAGTTAAAAGAGTGAAGAAACCATGAATTTATCTTCCAATTGACTGATGTATATGAAGTAGTGGCCTAAAAGGATTGATGTGACCACCCACATGATATGTTTACTTGATGTTATATTCTTGCCATTGCACTTTATTGTGCCAGAGGGAATCTTTTAGCATTGCAAATACCAAAACTGAGCGTAGTGTTTCATCTTGTATGCTGAAGTGGCTATTGGAATATGGAGCTTAATGACCAGAGTGGACACTGTATCTCTTAATCTATGAAACCACAGTTTTCTACAAAGAAACAGCCTTTTCAGAGGAGGCTTTCCATGAAATTTGTAAGTTCAGAACGACCCAACATCTGGCATTAACATTGGTTTATATGCTCTGTATGACAGGGATCTGATGCATTCTCGCAGTCTGGTCTCTATTCCAATCACCAAGACATTGGGCCGCGCTATGCTGTGAGTTCTTGCTCCTTACGTTGCAAATTTGGGAAAAAAAAAAATCTTTCTTCAAATGCAAAATGAATGCGAACAATCGACTTAAGTTTCCCCTTAGGTTATAGAATCTCCTTTCGCCTCTTTGTTACTACCCTTTCAATCTTCATCTGCGCACCTATTCTCCCTGCCTACTTTTCTTCCAAATCTTTACTAAGTTTATATGTGTCTATCACAGGGAGTACTGCTAGGACTCTCAAATACAGCAGGAGTGCTTGCTGGGGTTTTTGGTACAGCTGCAACAGGATACATACTTCAACGAGGTATAGTCCGACATCATGCATAATCAGACCTGTTTAATAAAAGTACCATTGTTTCCTTTCAGTTCAGGTTGTTGATCAACTTCATTGTTTTGCAGGTTCTTGGGATGATGTGTTTAAGGTTGCTGTTGTACTATACCTCATTGGCACATTAGTATGGAACTTATTTTCAACTGGAGAAAAAATTCTTGACTGAGAAATGACCATCAGGGGGAAAAAAATTATGTTGCCGACTAACTTAAAAGGCATCGAGTTAGCGAGCTACACGAGTATAAGGAAAATACCGAAACGAGCTAGTCAAAAGTCAGGCAGGGGGGAGACCTTATAACGTACCGTTGCATTTGGATACCGATTCGACAGTTCATCTCACCGATTTGAGGCCCTCAGATGCTACAGGATCCCGATGACTTTATTTTTCAGATCCGAGCAAATTTTTCCCACGGGTTCTTCGATTTTATATGGGAAACTTAAGCTGTATACAGTGTCGGGGTGAAACCGCCCCCAAACACTCCGGTTGACGAGTGTGGTGCACCTCATTTATCGAGGACTCAAAATCATTTTCCACAGAACCCTGATAAACTCACACCTATAAATGCATCTAGCTTTGCATTACTCATGTCCAGTACACATGTATTTATATCGATGTGTATATGTATATAGTCTATATATAAATATAGACACTTGTATGGGTTAACAGGTATTCTTAGGGCTAGTGCCCTGCTCGAGAATTAGTTCAAATGGTCAATGTGTCATGACTTCCCTACGAGCCAATTACCCGAATTGGATCATCTCGTGAAGATCAGGAGAAAACAGAAAAAGTGGCTTCAAGTTGTAGTTGAGTTTGAATAGATAGAACTTTTTGAGTGGTCCAAGTTCCGTATCTTCAATTTCGACGAGCGCATCATAAATTCTGCGCGCAAAGCTGAAACTCTTGAAGGCAAAGAAGAGTCCTTAACTTTTTACTGAGCACATGAAGGCTCTTGAAGGCAAACAACATTATTTCAAACGAAAAGGCCGAACCAGAAGCCAATAAACAAATAAATTGAACGGGAAACCCGAACGTCGTACGTACACAAGGCGGGAAAAAAGAATGAATTCAAGGGTGCAACCACGCAAGCAAAGGGACCGCCGAGGATTGAATGCCTCTCTCTCTCTCTCTCTCAGTTCATCAAGGACCAAACCCTTCCTAGACCAAAACCATTCTTTTCCCGGCGGAGAAATCAATCAGATCAAGATTAAAAACCAGATGAAAGGTGGGCGTAAATTGGCAAAGCTCTCTTTGCACCAGCCGATCAATGTACCTTCCCATTCCCACAACTCAAAAATTCAAAGTTCGACTCAATAACATCAGGCAAACCCCACTACCATGTCTCCGCCACCGCCATTACACTCACCGTTCAATTTGACGCCCGCTTCCTCGTTCCTCTCCCTCCTGATGCTCTCCAAAATCGGCTCCAGGTCCCTCCTGAGCACGTCCACTTTGAGCCCGTACTGCATGAACAGCGTCAACGACATCTTCTGCACCACCCTATGCCCGGCGGCCACCCTCAGCCTGTGCCTCAGCAGCACCGCCGCGGCGATCGACTTCATCTGCAGATAAGCCAAGTCCTTCCCTAGGCAGATCCTCGGCCCCGCGTTGAACGCCACGAACTTGAACGCGTCCTGCATGACGAACTTCTGGCCGTCCGGCGACAGCCACCTCTCGGGCCGGAACTCCGAGCAGTCCTCCCCCCACGTCGCCCTCATCCTCCCCGCCGAGTATATCGAATACGTGACCGACGATCCCGCCGGCACGAACGTTCCGTCGGGCAGCACGTCGTCCGCCACCACGTGCTTCGAGTCCTCCGGCACCGAGGGGTAGAGCCGCAGCGTCTCCGAGAGGGCCGCCTTCAGGTACACCAGCTTGTCCACCTCCTCGAACCCCAGGGGCTCGTCGACCCAGCTCGCCACGTCGTCGCCGCGCGACTCGATGAGGACCGTGCATATCTCGCGAACGATTTTGTCCTCCACGGATGGGTTCTGGATGACCAGCCAGAAGAACCAGCTCAGCGCCACGGACGACGTGTCGCGGCCGGCCAGGATGAAGTTGAGCGCTACGTGCTGGAGGAACGTGTCGGAGTAGGACTCCTTCTTCTTCATGAACCTCGAGAGCAGGTCGTCGTGGGGGTGCTCGTCATCCTTCTGCTGCTGATTCAGCAGCTCGAGCTTGCGCGCGGCGATCACCTTGGACAAGTACTCGTCGATGTTCACGAGGCTGCGGCTCAGGCTGACCTCCATCCCGAGCCGGAGCCGCTTCTTGAACCTCCACATCACCTCGGGCAATATGAAGCGCTGCAGCGAGGCCTCCGTGGCCCGGTCGAAGGCCGAGGCGAAGCCGTTCTCGGGGAGCCCCGGGGCGCAGGTCTCCGGGTCCTTCCCGAAGGCCAAGCCGCAAATGTTGTCGAACGTGAGGCGGAGCAGCAGGTCCTGCAGATCGACCGGCTCGGCGCCCAGCTGGGCCGACTTCAGGATGGGGCAGAAGCGGAGCTTGATGGCTCGGTTGAGCCACCGGGCCATGGCCTGGCGGAGCGTCCGGGTGGTGAACTCGAGCGCGGCGGTCTTCCGCTGGAACAGCCACGTGTCGCCGTCGGAGTTGAAGATGCCCTGGCCGAGGAGGTCGTGGAAGACGGCCTGCCAGGTGGGGCCCTTGGGGTAGTTGTCGAAGCGGGCCTTGAGGATGTGCTCGAGGTTCCTAGGGTCGCAGGTGACGGTCACCAGCCCTTGCTTCCGGGCCAGGAAGGGCACCGCGCAGATGCAGGTCTGGTACGTGCCGCCGCACGCGAGCAGGTTGTCGGCGATCCAGTCGTGCATGCGGTCGCAGTTCTCGATCAGCCCCGGCAGGCTGCCCAATAGGGGCCACACACGTGGGCCCTTCAGCGACCGGGAGATGAAGGTGAACCAGATGAGGTAGGCCGTTATTGCCGTTAATACCAGTAGAGCTGTCGCCGCGTCCATTTCCCGTCTTTCCTTCTCCTGTAGCAAAAACCCTCTTTCGCTTTCCTTCCTGGAAAACGCTTGCCAACTTTCCGGGAGAACGAGCGCCCAAGTTTTCTCGGGAAAATCTTCAGACCCTAGTTACGTGTGCGATGCAGTTGACTGTGTATGTGTCTGAACAGCAAAAGAAGCAAAGCGAAAGGAAATGTGGAGACGGAGAAGAAGAAGAGGATGCAGAGATGGATGTAATGAGAGAGAGTGTGGTACGTACGGTTAGTAAAGAGAAACGAGGGAGCAAGACCATTTATAGGTGAAAAGATGGAGAAGAGCAATAATGGCGGACAGACTGTTGCTTGAAATTTACCATGCCTCTCTCTCTCTCTCTCTCTCTCTCTCTCTCTCTCTCTCTCTCGCTCACACACACCAGTCACACTGAATCACTCTAGTCTGACCGATATAATGAGACACGCTAGAATCGTAATGGCGTGTCTTCAATGCACTGGCAAGGCCGTTGAGAAGCTCTTAAAAACCCTCGCTGGGATCCTCTTCTCTTCTCCAGCTCCAACTCAATCATCTGCCGTATATTTTAATCCGCTCTTGCGAGTTGCGAGAACCCCATGTCATGGCATCTCTCTCTCTCTCTCTCTCTCTCTCTCTCTCTGAGAGACATCAAACGCACACGCACGCACGCATGCATGTGACACCTAATTCTGCAGAAAAAGGGAAAGGGTCATCAATTGTGGAGGAGGAGTATTGAATGAAAGAGGAAACTTTAATGAGATTAGTTGAGGAAGCAGCGACAGATCAGACGAAAAGAAACCCCAAGGAGACCGTCTGTATGATGAGATGGAGAGGGGAAGGGGGAAAAAAGAATGGGGGTCACACAGTTTAGGCTCGTTTTAAGGAAGTGCTTGTGCTTTCAATCTTCAAGAACCCTCCCTCCCTCTTCTCTTTTCCCAAAAACAAACCAGAGATCTTTCCGAGGGATAGCATATTGAAGATTCTCATGTGTAGAGAGCCATGTGATGTTGTCTTAAATGAAAAATGGGTTGTTCATGTGGGCTTTGGTTAGGGGCCGGTGAGCGAACCACCAACAATTTATAGCGTTTGCTTGCGGTGAAGCGATTTTCTTTTCAAATTATTTCGGCCCCTCCCTTTTCATCTTTATCCACCTCTGGGTCCGTTCTTCCTTTCACCAACCTTGCAATCTGTTGATTTAAAAAAAAAAAAAAAAAAATACAAAAAAGACAGATGAAAAAGAAGGAACAGAGCTCTGCGCCTGACGATTGTGTTCTTCCATCCTCATCGTCGTCGTCACACAGTTCGGTTTGACCTCCGCACGAAATTTAATAGCCTTCCATCTGTTTATCACGAACGCCAGAACGCAGATGGCAAACAAACACGGGAGATGTTGAGGTCAAACTTGCAGGCGGTGCCACCTGAAAGTAGCAGTTTTTTAACTTTTTGCCTCGATTCAGTCAATTGGCACTGTTAAAAACTCTTCTTCTTTTTTTTTTTTTTTTCTCTCTGATCATCTAATCCATGCCAGCCCCTTACTTTTCATTTTCTTTTTGCTTTGCTTTCCGTGTGATGTCAACTTTTGGAAAGAAAATTTGGACATGCTAAGCGAGCTCTAATCATCAAATCTACAAAAGAAGATCATCGCTATCGTTACGTCATCGAAATCATATAGGATCTTCTTGAGACCTTCATTCCCTTTTTATGCATCAGATTTTCGAGTTTCAATACAATCCGAACTTCCCCCGGAAGTGTTGGTATTGGGCGACAATATCCAGTGATAATTCTCTCGTCAAGTTTTGGTGAGTAGCTAATTAGTGTCTTGAATGATTCAGACACTGTGTGGATGTGTACTTGAGGCTATAGAATTAGAGGGGAGATTGGATCAGCAAGAGAGGCTGGGTGGTGTGTAGCTAGCTTGTGACTTGCGGGGAGAAGCATGGTGGTGTGTTAGGGCAGCTAAATCTATCTAATTCTCTTACCTGCAAGAGCGTGAATAAATTGTTCGCTACAACCATGCCACCGCCCTCCACAACCAACGGACAGTGCAATTAGTCCTTCTAGTTGGCAGCTCCACATCACAAGTTTGATCAAGAAAAAGAAGACGAAAAGGAAAGCAATTGGATAAATCGACACGTATATATATGTACAGTGGATAAAGTCAATCAAAGTACAAAATCATGTAAGAATTTGCCTTCTTCTAAGAAACTAATGTGGGTGTTGCTACTTTTTTTTTTTTTTTTTTTTTCTGTATGCAATCGATATTGTAATAACTTCTCGAAGGAAAAGCAGATTTACACAGAATATTAAGGATTTAATTCTAGTTATGGAAATGATTTCGTTAATGAGTGCTTCCGGTTAAGCAATCGATTAAGGAAGTTCTTTATAACTTTTGTCGTGTCATGTAAAATAAAAAATTTGAAATATCTTAAGTGTTCTCATGAGCATTTTAGAGTACTCGTTAACATCGCAAGTAAACGAAATCACAGGCGGCCCTTAGTACGAATATATGATCTCTCTCCCTCTCCTTTCTTTTTTATTTTTCTTTTATTTACTTGTTTTTTTGTTTCAATTTTCAAAATTCGGTATTTATGACAAGGGGAGAATAGGCGTTGACTTGCGTTGGGGAACCGGGATTTATGAGGGCCACCTTGGTGCTCAAACTCACACGACTCGATTTCAATGCAGCCATTTGCCACCGAACTCTCTCTCTCTCTCTCGACATTTAAATCGCACCATATCATTTCAATTCGGTGCTAATTTCCATGATACCAAAAGGGTGTTTAATAATCACACTCCGAGAAAAAAGCGCGAAGACCTATGCAATGCGATGCAAATTTACATTCCCGAGTACCAACCTTCCACGAAATTCTTCTTCCGCCTACAAATGGCAAACTTTCAGGTTGTCACTCATTCTCGATCGTACGAAAAGTGTCCCGTAGAAGAAAGAATTTTACCAAGGGAGAGATTTCGTGCCGCTCATCGTCATTTCCCATCACGATGTGTCACTCCATAAGTGGGCGTCTTTTTCTTTTTCAACTTCAGATGCCAAGGCGATCTTTTCGCGAGCATGTGATGTGAATAGAGTAATCCTACTATGGAATGCGTCATCCAAAAGTTGCCGTGACTGACCGGGATATCATTAGCTTACCCGTTTAATGCTTGAATTAACAAGGAATCGGGAGGTGGGGTTCATCTGCATCATCAGCTCCTTGCCCACTAGAAAATAGTTTGAAATGGTGCTAAATGTAGTGAAATGCATAAAGAATTTGATTTGCTAGTAGTGCACGTTTAAACAAGGGCAATCTTAGATATGCAAATTGGACCGCGTCATTCCATCGTTATATCGAATATTGCTCGAGAGTGTGTGGCATACAAAATTCATGATTTCTAGAAGGAGCGCTCTTGCTTTCCATCTTAGGTTGTCGACTTATGAGGGTGTAGTCACCAAATCAATGAAATTGGCTATGAAAAAGGAGGCAATGCACCAATGGTTCAACTACCATTACGAAACCGTGGCTTCTGAATGAAGGGTAATCTTCCAAATTGAGTGTTTTCATTGGTGAACTCGTGGCATCTGAACTCCGAGCCCACTGTTTTCTTTTTGTTTTCGGGCACCATGTTTTGGCCAATCTTGCCACCCACAGAGTCCGTAGGAAGAAAGTGAAAAGCTTCCTCATTTTGCAGCTGATACGCCAGTATTATGACTTGATGGCCCGTTGCCGAAATCTTAGGGTATCTCCCAAATTCAAATTATTAGTAAAAGATACGAAAAAATCTTAGGTTGCCAACATACACAAACAGGACCAACATCAACCATTGCTGCTTTTCCTTGCGTGCAAGAAACCTCTTGCACGCCATGGCACTGAGAACCAGCCAGCAAAACAACCGGCCAAAATGCCCATGTTCGTCTGAGATTAGTCTCATTGAGTGGAACTTGTTTAAGCTAATAATTTCAAGACCGGTGCAGACACGTCACGGAGCATACATGAGCCTTAGCGATATACTAAGGTTTTGGGATTTTGAGATCACGGGTTCCAGTCATTCAAATGGCCTCTGTGCAAAAGCGGAGGACGCATGCAGAGTCCTGTAGATGCCATTACGGGATAACCTTGTGGAGCCGATCCTGCAACGCATATGCAAGAATTGCACGGGGACGAAACAACCCAATGTAACATTTCCAGTGACATAAAAATCTCAAAACGATTGGTGATCCAAACTAGAGGCTTGTCATGGTCCGATGACATGTCATGCCATGCAACTTCTGTTTTTAAACACTTTTGCCCTTAGATTGACGGTTCAAGATATCACACTTTTAGGATGCTTTCAGGGTTAGTCATGACAAAAAGCCATAACGTTGTATGGCAGGATCTTTGTCCTTGTGCCATAAAAAAAATTTCATCCACACATTCGGATACAATGGGGGCGACACGGCATGCTTTCTTTTTTCACCAAGCAAAGCAGGCAAACTACTAAAGGCACCATGTCGCAGAAACTTTGCCTATAACACATGATGTCCAGTTTGGGCAGAACCACTATTGCCAGGCAACTCACTGTACAATGGAATACACTACCATAAAATTGTCATCTGTCACCACGATATAAATTAAATAGTACATGTGTAACTCAGTCATTGGAATCATACCCGCAGCACAATACACACTAAAGTCTCTCGCTCGGTCTCTGTCCCTCCATATTTTCGTCATCATCTTAGTTCTCACTCGAGGAACTGCTG
Source organism: Eucalyptus grandis (assembly GCF_016545825.1). Lineage (NCBI taxonomy): Eukaryota > Viridiplantae > Streptophyta > Magnoliopsida > Myrtales > Myrtaceae > Eucalyptus > Eucalyptus grandis. The sequence continues at coordinate 35,355,909 of NC_052615.1, forward strand.
CTAATAAAGGAACCACGTCGGTGGCCACCCACTATCACATCTTTGATGCGATATATGGGACCCAGCAGCCTGCCCATCTTCTGTCAGAAAGACGATTGAAGTAATAATCAGTCACAGCACCAGTATAAAGAAGCTTAGAATACAGTGCGCAGGCAGATCTAAGATGCAGTATCATTCAGCAAAGAAAAATACCAAAGCGATTCAACCAAACTCATTTTCGTTCAAGAAAATTAGCCAAAATCCGAAGCAGCAACTCAGGAGATTACACCTATTTCAACTTCATACAAGGATGCCAGACAAGTCACACTCTCATTCTTACTCTTATTTTTTTCTTTTTTGAACTCCAGACAATTACACTTAAAAAGAAAACACAACTTCGCACTGGGTAAAAGTTAAAACAGAACAAATGCAATCGTAGATGGTTCCCACATTGTACCTCCAACCCCACTACTTAAGCCAAGTAATGTTAATAATGACGATCCCATCTTAAAATATTTGAACACTTATTATGCCCTCTACATAAAGGCCTTGACTCACACAGAATGGACCAGTGTCCCAGAAACCTACATGTTATTGTCCCAAGATAGGATGACCTGGAGTTACAAAACAATAACGCTATGGCAGAGTCACTCAACAATGCCCCCAGTTGAGGCAGTTTTTTAGGTCCAAGGGAGATGATACAGTAGCAGATCGATATCCCACTGTTCAAACAAGAAAAGTAATTGGACAAATCTTGTGATTGATTCCCCTCAGACAAAAATTAACTTATTTCCCAACAATAGTCTCTTCTCTTTCACTCTAAAGTTCCCCAGATATAATAACATTTAGTGCTTATTGTTCGCTAGTACAACTGACACATAAAACTAATCATTAGCCGTTTGCATGGAGAAATGAAATGTCTATCAATGAAAGCTACAATATTGCAGTTCTGAATTGAAAAGGAGTGTATGCACTATCAGCAAGCAAGGGCCAGAGTTCCACTGGTTGTGTCTCCCTTTACCAACAAATCGTGGAAGCAAAAGGCATACCTCATCATTGACGGCCATATGCCATTTAAGTTGAAGAACTTGCCATCTTTCTTGCTGCCACCTCTGCCCAAGAATTACAAGACCCATCACAGCTGCAGCAACGAAAACAGACCAAAAAGAATTTGCCTCCTTTGCATGTGTATAAAAAGAAGCTGCACGTTTCTTCCACCAAGCTCCACAAGGAAGGTCAGACTCATAATAATCGCGATCTTTGGTGGATTTGGACGACCTTGATAACTCCTCGTGGGAATCTAAGACATGCTCATGTTCGGTTAACTCGGAGCTTGTATCGTCAACATATGTACTTGGATTGGGGCCACCAAGAGCAGTTTCACTGTGAAAAGAACTTAAAGTAGCATCAGCATACGGCGGCACATCTAGCCCTTGCAGATTCATGCCTTCCTCAAACTCCTTATCATGAATAAACTGTTTGCTGCCTGCCTCATCCAAACACTCTATCCCAGGAAACTCATCATGTGTCGTGCCGAAACTCGTATCTTTCTCGTCCTTTCCGCTAGATCTCCCCCCTTCCGTTTCCAGTTCAGTAACAACATCTTGGTCTATTTCTTCTTCGGTTTGATCTTTCTCAGGCTCCAATGGAAGATTTTCATGTTGGCTGGGTGGAAAGACAAAGTGACTAGACATGAACATCGCACGAGAAATATCTGCATCATCAACATCATATACACTACCCTTGTCATCAGTTTTTAGTTCAACATCTGGACCAGGAGCTGCCGCATATGCTGACGCTGTAAGTGAGACAACTTCCCATTCATTTCTGCGAGTACTAGTTTCCTCTCCCTCATCTTTATCTGCCATAGTTCAGCTCGTCCTTGTGAACAAAAAGGCCAAGAAAATATCATAATAGAGAACTGAAGATAAAAAAATTATATAGCCCTTCAAATGCGACAAAAGACGTCTATTGACAAAAACCAACAACTGTCAGTTGGTAAATTTAGGAACTCATCATTCCAGAAACCTTAACAGAAAATGCAACAGGACAATTCATCCACAATGGTAAAAGCAGTTATACTGTGTTGAGAGAGAGACCAAGGTCTCACAGGAAGCCACACAATATTTGGCAGTAGCTCTGGCAAGGGTTGTTGTACTGTATTAATAGGGGACGAAATTCACTTAGCTGAGCTCACTGTCAAAATCTTAGGTATATTTATGTTGACATACTAAGAAATTTTTTTAAAAATACGGGTTTTGCCTGGAGGTGGAAACTTGCATTAGTATGAGGCCAAGGAGAGAAGAATTCAGCAGAATCCCACCCTTAGTACTTTAACAAGACGATCCATTTTACATAAAACAGCGCCAAAGTTCCACATCAGGAAGTAATTTCATAGGATGTGATACTTTCTGGGAAACAGAGACCATGAACTCAACTGGAAAGCATGAGTTCAATATTAACTAAAAGGAATTTCTTCAAAGAAACAAAAACCAAACAAAAATAAGATGAAAGCATGAACTTATCACATAACAAACTAAGAGGCATTTCCATCATTTCAAACAAAGGTAATTCAGCTAAATCCCAAAGGGATAAACAATAAAACATCAGCTTAGAGCTTCAGAGGCAATATCTGCAGCAGGAATTACAGAGGAATGATCCCCAACAGCCAAATTGCATAAAGCCAAACTTTGATGTGACCCAATCTCCTCATTGAAGAACTGCTTCCTCCTTAATTTTTCTCCCTCTATGAGTCTATCTTGTTTTCCAAAAAGCAAAAAGGCGTTGCTCAACCAATCAATCGGGCAGTCAACACAACCTGCACACCACCAATTCCACCAACTATATTTGGTCCAGGCTTCAGCGCCGACCGACTACTAAATCCAAAACGAAAAACAACCGCTCCAAAAACATGCCAGCTAGGTCTCGAGTGCGAAAACTTCAGAGTATGCCGCTAAAAGAATCAAAGTCCCCACACTTCACACACGCATAGAATAAAAAACAGCAGCTTCGGATCAATCCCTTGCTCAACAGAGAGGGCAACAGGATCAAGCTAGCTCCCGAATCAACATCGAACGGAGCAGAATTCAACACGAAACTCCCCATAACCACCACCTCCAAAACCACGCCGTACGCACGGAGGCCGTTCACCCCCCCCTTTTCATCCGGCGAACACCTACGCCCGATCAGATCTCTATCCCGATAGCGAAACGACAAGAAAAAACATTCAATCGCCGCCGAATCGGGCCGCGAACGGATCGGCCGAACGACGGCGACGGAGCGAGCTACCGACGAACTCTGCGGATGGAGAGAGCGGGGAGGATGCTTACAGGCGAGCGGCCGGAGCGATCGGGAGATTGGCGAGCGAGTAGAATCTCTCAGCGACGAAGGAGACGACGACGACGACGATTCGATTCGATCGGATTCGATTCGATTGATTGCCAGGAAACTGTCTCGAGAAGTGCACAGAGGAATGGGCGTGAGAGCAGCGTTTTATATGCCAGATTTTTCTGGCCACGTTTAACGACACAAAAGAAAAGAAAAGAAAAAAAAAAAAGGAGAGGTAAACGGGCTGCTCCGGTAAAAGGTGGCAACGATGAAATCTGTCCGTTTATAGATTTTGACAAAACCGGGAGAATCTTTGCCTCCTGATTTGAATTCTCAGCTTATTGAGAAAAACAAATTCATAAGGCTTGGAAAAATGTGCAATCGAGTGCTGAGCTCGTCATCGGCATATTGGGCGTCTCCCATGGCTGTTGTCGTATATTACTTGGTCAGGGGTTCGAGAGCCACATAGGCTTTTCAGCATCCAAAATTTATTAACTACAAGTTCGGCGTTCAATTGTACCTTTTTTTGTAAAAATGGAGGGGTGAATTGATCAAAATGGCCTATTACAAAGTCAAATTGACTTTTTTTTGGGTCATAACTCAAATTGACTTTGAATATAACTTAAGGACCAATAAATGTATTTATCTAATGTACATAATTTAAAAAAAAAAACTAATATACGAACATCTTTTTTACTAAAAAAACTACCATGGGTTAAGTTATAAGTAGTCCATATAACGGTTAGGCAAGGCCCAATAACAATGTCATCGCTATATCGTGTCATGTCAACAAGTGTTGCGATTTTGAAATCCGAACATAATATGTCAATTAAAATAAATGAAGGAAATCACACTTAATCCTTTTAAGAATATATTCTTGTATGAAAATATGTAAAAGAAACATGTTTAAATTATATATATAATCAAACATCTAACTTATACTATGTGAGCTTAATTAGCAATCATGTTGAATGGATGGAGATTTGTTATACAGCAAATTATTTATTTATATGCAAACCAATTATCTTATTCAATTAGATACACTCTAGATACCGTTTATAACAAAACGGGGGTTAGTAATACTTTCTGTCACGATAGTCAACGAAATTAAAAGTGGACGAAAGGAATACCATTATGAGCAAATTACAGCTAATTGCATGTTAAGGACAAAATTAAATAAAAATACCAAGAAAAAGAAAGCTAAGTGGCGAATGCACGTGGGATTCTTATCAGCAAAACGAAATGGAGGGACGGATGCTACCGGCTGGGCCGGTCTCTTTTGTCCCGCGACGCGGGATTGCGTTGCGTGCTACGGTGCTGTGGAGTTGCACGGGAGACGCGTTCCGGTAAAAAGCCGTTTTCTCTCGGCTTGCGTGCGAGGGGAGATTGGCACCTTACCATTAAATTCTTTGCCGTAAGAGCATTAAATTATTGTCGAAATTAGCCGGGTCAATTGGACATTAATATGGTTATTACTTACCAATCCAATTGTATACCATCAGTCTGGTTGAGGAAAATTGTCTGGAAAATTATAAATTTATTATACTTTAATCAATTCAATTCTAATATTTTAATTACGTGCTAAATCTTTTCAATTTTTATTAATTCTGACTAATTTTAATTAGAAATCGTTAATGTGGACGCTGACCGTCTGATGTGACACGATCAACACTAATGTGAACAATTTTGGTAACCTTTTAACAATTTTCTAAATTTTCTAAAAATTATTTTTTTCTTCTTCTTGCTTCTTTCTTTTTCTTATTTTCTTCTAAGTCCGACAAAGGTCGTTGGCCAACTTTCTTTGGTTGCAAACGAGGGTTAGCGAGAGCTGGCAAGGGCCGTGACTCTTAAGAGAAAGAAGAAAAGAAAGAAAAAAAATTATATGAAAAATTATCCTCGTCAACATTGGCCAACTTACATGACATTACTAAATGTTTATGTCAGCGATTTTTCGTTAAAATTGGTCGGATGGCTTAAATTGACAAAACATGAAAGAGTTTATGACACCATTCAAAAGTTATGACTAAGTTAGCCAAAGTACAATAAGTTTAGGACTTTATAAATAATTTTCGAGTCTTGTTCTTATAAGATAGATGGTGTTATTCAGTGTGTAGGATCTTGACAATTTTCCAATCGATCAAATAAAAAAAAATCATGGGCTCAATCTTATGGAAGGTGATTGGGAATGTATGGGTGGCCTTATAGGAAGGGACCTTGTGGGAATTGGGAAATGACAAACACAACAGGTTTGGAACAGATGGATGGATTAAAGGTATGAAACCGCTCTATAGTGTTGTTGATACTCAACCATCTCCTCTCGAGATGGAGGTTTGTGATTATGTATTGAATGGGAATTGGAACTTACAAGGGAATTTTATCGAAAGATATAATCTTTTCGAATTTTAAGGGCTAAACCTCCTTTAGCCTCCGACGAGCAATATAATATTTTGTGGGATAGTATTAGAAGTGGGTCTTTCTTTATTAAGCCAATGCAAGAATTTGATAGTATATGGTCCATTATTATAAGTGGAAAGGACCACAATGTTGTACAACTTTTCAGTGGCTAGCCGTTCACAAGCAATTATTGGATGATAAAATAAAGTCTCACAATTTGGGGGAAGCCTATATTTCTTGAGATACGAGTCTTTCTGGAAACAACATTACAAGTTCGAAGAGTTGTCTATGACTTGAGTTTGTCCCATAATAATATTTGGAAGAAATCTTTTCAATGAATTGTCTCAATTGTTGAATTCAAATTTTATTAGTAAAAAAATATTGAATTTTCATCATGATTGGAGCTAAGTATGTGCATTGGTCCAACCCAACTGAAAACCGGACGGGACTTGACCCATATTACTAAATTTTTAAATATTTGCATTCCAAAACTAATCCTAAATTAGTAAATTAGGTTTTCAACTTTTGCTGAAATAAATTAATGACTTCCATATATATATATATATAAGCAGACCTGTGCATTCCTCCATAATTTTGTTCGTCTATTCACCCACATTATTATATATATACATTTATATTCTTTATTATTTAACACATGTTGATACGATATAATGGAGTAATAACTACAAAATTTAATGAAAAACTAGTTGATTGTCAATTAGCATTCCACCCGCATCATGTAAACAAGTATTCAACAAGTAAATTGAAAATAATGCACTTTTTTTTTTTTAAATGTTGGAAAACTCCCACTTGTAAAGAATAGAAGAAAAAGAGAATCGCTAGTTGTAGGACTAACGCTGTGAAAAGTTCAGGGACTGCCTGGTTTGATTTTTAGTTCCGCAAGCTAGGAACTGACCTTGCTCGATCCGATTCTAGGTTTCAGGGTGGGAAATAACCCACTTTGGAACCAATCACCCTTAATTAGAACATAACTTTTGCATCAAGTATATGACTTTTTTAGCATGGAGAAAAAAGTCACATTTCTAAGACATTTTTTAGAGCTCTGAATCCAACACAAGTAATTTGGTCACATATAAACGAAATCAAGACATTGTCTGTATATAGTTTGATGTTAAGTTGATCACGCACTTCTCCAATTTTGGTTTGTTGGGATCCTCCCCCTTTGAGGAGGTGGATTAAACCGCATATTGATGGGGTGACTGATTTGGTAATTTTACTACCTTCGTTGGAATTGTTATTGTCATATGTGGTTAGGACTCAACTTTGCAAAAACAACTTGATTTTCACGAAATCATCATGGAGATTAATTCTACAAACAATGCTGATTTTGTTAGTTCAAAATTTATGGTTGATAATGTTGGCATTAATTTGTTTTAAAATATCAAAAACTATTGAACTCACTTTGAGTTCAAAGTATAACATAACTTTTAGAAACGAAATTGTCTTGTCAATGAACTTGCTAATTTAGGGATGGGATAATAGGCATAGCTTTGAAAGTTACTTTGCATTTTAGTAGATGATAAAATTGGGAGAGTAGATTCTCGATGTTAACTTTTTTGTATTTGGTTTTAGACCGAAAATCTTTTTTGATTGCAAAAACTATTTGGGGTTATGTTATGCTCTGCTCATTCCATGATCTTTCAGTCACAAAAAATTATCTTCCTCGTAAGTGATTACTATATCTGGTGATGAGCCAAAACAAAATAATCACTTTCTTAAAACATTTGCATAAAGAATGACCAAATGAAATTGCGCATTATCCTGCGAATGAAAGCAATCCAGACTGAGTCCAAAGATTAACATCAAGTGGATATAAGCCTTATATATGAAGGAGCCTTAGGATCATCTCTTCTAAGTGTAGCGCAGTTGCAGCAGAGTCTGTGCTTCTCAGCCATGGCTGCGCTGAGACATTCCCCAAGAAGGGTCAATGTGCAATGACGAAGAGATTCTTCTCCACAGAACAACCGTGGTCGAATATTCTTCTCATTGATATCTGCTTCAGCATATGCGTGGGACGAACACCAAGAAAGACGCTTCTCAGCCGTTTCTTTCTTTCGTTCTTCTAACCCCTGAAAGGGAGTTCATAATGTTAATCTAATCAAGAGTACATTATCTGCCTTTCTTTGAATAAATCGAATGGTCGATTCAGATGAAGAAGAGAAGTTCCTTATTTTTATTTGTTCTTTTCTGTTTTTTGCCGATTTCTTTCTTCTGTTATTAGCGAGTATATAGAACTCTTACCTGTTTTGTCTCATTATCATTGCATGAAGATAAGGTTTGGTTTTGGGGCTATATCAGAAGCAGTTGGTGATTAGGTGGCTCCTATTTAGGCGAATTTGACAATTCTCTTGCAAGAGTTTGTAGGAAACGGGAAGCAGGACAAAGATTTGACGTCGCAGCTAGCTGTTTGCGAGTGGAAAGAGAGCAGCTACCATCAGAACGTCCGAGGAAAAAAGACCCTTCAAGAAAATGCTTACTTATTAGCCAGCATGAGCGACTCAGCTAAGACAATAAGACTTGTTGATTTGGTGCCGATTCAGTCCTCACCAATCCAACCAAAGGCAAGGGACGAATTGTGAAGAAGGCTTATGAACTTTCGGAATCCACACCGGAAACTTTCATGCTACAACCAGTCTCGAACCCAGCCAAAACTCAGCACTCAGGTAGTGATCAAGCTCCCGTATGTTTCAACTCGCATCTGTCAATAACCCTTCCGCTAGAGAAGGGCACAGCGAGAAGATTGAGGAGGTAACCACATCTTCATATACTCAACAAACACATAAGACAGCATCAGAGCAGGAAAGCATGCTCAAACTGGAAATTCTTCCAAAGCACGTCCATTTAACCATAGTCTTGGTGAACTGTCGATTGTTCTAGGCTATATATATCGAGATAAAAACTCTCTTCATCTGACCACCTATATCTCTGCAATGCTCAAACTCCGCATGCTATTTGAATGTCTTTGATTCGCACTCTACATAAGTCTCCCAATCAACAAGTGTTCTTGTCTTGCACCTTGCATTCCAAAGAGTTTCTTGTTATTAATGGAGTTGCTTGACATGATAAAAGAAAAGCATGTTACAGTTTCAAGCTCAGAAATCATGATCAATCCTTGACGCAAATGAAAATTCTCGGATGATTGATTTATGGTAATCTTAGGTAGAGACGAGTGGATCATCCTACCTGATTCATCAATTCAGAAAAGAAACCGATGTCACCTCCTTTCGATTGTTACGAGCTAAAAAAGGACGGACAGACAGGTCATGAATTAACAATTGCAGGTGTCTCACTGACCGTATTTAAATATTTAAATTTAATAAGTGCGCGAAAGAGACAAACACCGGCTTTAGCTCAGTTGGCAGAGCGGAGGACTGTAGTTGTGTATTGCTGTCATCCTTAGGTCGCTGGTTCGAATCCGGCAAGCCGGAATTTTCTTTTCGCCAAATTGAATAATTTTTTTTATCCATTTTGTTTTTGGTATTTGCTGTTTTTATGTCTTTCATTTCCACGGTTAGCTTTGGTAGTGAGTGATAAGTGCTTGGTTCGGTCCAATGGAATTAGTCACTTAGCAAAAAAAAAAAAATTACAAGAGTTGTTATTATTTTAGAGTTTATTGCTATTTTAAGAAATAAAAGAATAATTTAAAAATAGAGTTGGTCTAGTCTATGTCCTAAATTTAGTGATTTTATCCTTTTTTATTTACTATTTTTATGTCTTTCATTTCCACACTTAGCTTTGGTATTATATGTGCATAGTAAGGGCGATTAATTATCGTTCCAGTCTAAAGGAGCCAATCACTTAGCAAAAAAATTAAAAAATTAGTAGTGTTGTTACTATTTTAGGTTTTATTGCCATTTAAAAAAAATAAAAAAGAGTTAATCTAGTTTGATTCTCGGAATTTAGTTTTTTTATCCTTTTTTCTTTGTATTTATTGTTTTTAGGTCTTTCATTTCTACGCTTAGCTTTCGTATTGCACATGCACATAGTAGGGGTAATCGGTTTGTGGTCTTATCCAATGGAACCAATTACATTGCCAAAAAAATTTAAAAAGTTAAAGAAATTACTAAAGTTGTTATTATTTTAGGGTTTACTGTTATTTTTAAGAAATTAAAAAATATTTAAAAAAAGAGTTGGTCTAGTTCGATTTCCCCAGGAATCAGGAACTTGACCAACGCCCCAGAGAACTAGACTAAACCAGTCAATCTGGTCTAGTTTGAGCAATTCTCAGTTCGATCAATCCGGTATGCTCACCCCTAGCACATAGTCCTTTCAAAAATTAATTTCTTTCCTCCTTATTTTGTGGAAAAACCTAAATTTTTTTAAAGAAGCTTACCAAAATTAGCATACTAAATTGGCTCACTAATTAATTTGCCTAATTATTATTAGATTTTCAAATAAGCGAAGGTAGTTGACATTCAAGGAAACTCTATTATATTTGTTAGTAAAAACAATTTAGTAAACAAATCTCAATAGTCGACATTGTTCTCAGGATCGAAATAGGTCATAAATCATTTTTGGAAGACAAATCAACTTTGTTTGTAAATCCATTTTTGCTTACCAAAATGGACACGGTTTTCCAAATCCGCGTAAAATGAGAAGAAAAGCAACAGAGAATAATTGGAATTCTCTCAACATCGAATGCACCAAAAAAAGGCTATCTACAAATTTCTAGCTGTTAGAGGTTACTCTTAATGCAAAGAAATTCTTGGATTATACTGCCATAGGTATATTCTACGAATTGACAATGACCCCTTTTTGACGATTTGAATAAGCATAGAAAAATTGAAAATTTGAAAGGATGAGCTTAACCAATGTTCCAATGACCAGATTGGGTCAAATTTTCGCAATTTTTTTCCTGCTCTCTCGGTACTTCACGCCCTTCTGTCCTTTTTTCCTAGTCTCATTTTGATCAACTCATAATTTTTTTTTGTCAGTCCTACTCAATCCTACACTCACTCTCAGACTTTTGCTTTGCCTCATTGCAGGGTGTGGGAGTCAAAACTCATTCCTGAAATGAAATCGTCCCCACCTCAATCCCCCTGAGAATGTGGGGATTTGAACCCCCACCTCCTCCTTCCAAGATGGAAGGGTGACCACTGGGGCGAACCTCCAATGGTTATCAACTCATAACTAATCAAGTCCAATATGCTCTCCCCCTAGCGCATAGTCCTTACAAAAATTAATTTCTTTCCTGTCTTTTTTTTTTTTTTTTTTTTTTTTTGGAAAAGCCTAAAGTATTTCGAAGAGGTTTACCAAAATCAACATAATAAATTGGCTTGCTAAGTTGTTTGCCTGATGATAATTAGATTTTCAAATAAGCGAACATAGTCGATGTTTAAGGAAACTCTATCGTATCCCTTAGTAAAAAACAATCTAAGGGATTGGGAATTGGACAATGGAACCACTAACTTAGCAAAAAAAAAAAAGAATTTAAAAAATTACAAGAGTCGTTATATTTTAGGGATTATTTCTATTTTCAATAAATTCAAAAAATAATTTAAAAATAGGCTATGTCTGGTTCAATTATGTGGAATCGGGAATCGGACCGACGCCTTTGGAACTGGACTAGATCGGCCCATTCAGTCTGATCCAAGCAGTTCTCGATTCGATCAGTCTGATATGCTCACCCCTAGCGCATAATCCTTTAAAAAATTAATTCCTTTCCACTTTTTTGTGGAAAAGCCAAAAAAATATTTTGGTGAGGCTTATCAAAATCGGCGTATTAAATAGGCTCATGATAACTCTATTCTAGATAGAGTATTTTTACAAATTTAAGCTTGATATTTGCTTAAGTTTTGATGGTTTCTGGGTGAAATTGTTTGTTACTCATGTAATTTCATTGAATTTTGTAGAAAACATGACTTTCGGATTTATGAGGGACCCTACACTTGCAAAGACGCAAGGACCAATGCGTAATTTTCCCACGTGTCTATATTGGATTTGCAGAGCAGTCCCTACGTCTCAATATTTTCTGGAATATTTAAATATCTTTGAGGATATCTCAATATCTTTGAGAATATTTTAATAACTTTAAGGATATCTCAATATTTTTAAGAATATCTTAGGCTGCGTTCGTTTCACGGAAAATGGGCCATCTTCGGAAAACATTTTCCCAGAAATCATTTTCCAGGAAAATGGCTATATTTTCCGGTGTTCGGCTGAAACTTAAATTTTGAGTGGAAAACATTTTCTACCGTTCGTTAACTAATTTAATTGTTTAGAAAAAATTATCAAAAAATTAAATTTTAATATTTTTAATTGACCAAAAATATTTGTATTTTTAAAAATACAATTTTTTATTATCTTCCACCGTTCATTTATTTTTTCCTTTTATTTTCCTTCTCCTTCCTCCTTCCTCCTCCTTCCTCCTTCTTCCTCCTTCCTCCGCCGCCGCACGCTTGACGATGGCTGACTACCCGGCGGCCGACCAAGATCCGGTCGCCAAATCCGGCGAGCTCAAGGCTCGGCTGATCTCGCCCGAGTTCGCTGGAGGTTCGTCGGGCCAGGCGAGCCCGAGCTCCGCCGCCATCCGGCGAGCTCGGGCGAGGCTCGAGCCCCACCCAGCTCGCCGGATCCGGCGAGGCCGAGCTCCGCCCCAAGCCGGCGAGGCTCGCCTCGCTCGATCGGGCGAGGCCCGAGCTCGTCGAGCTCGGGCGAGCCGGGGCTTCCACGAGATCGGGCTAGGCGAGCCTCGCCGGCCGGGTGGAGCTCGAGCTGGCTCGCGACCGCGGCCGGTTGCCGATCGTCGGCCGCTGTCGGGGCCGACCACCAGCCAAGCTAAGGAAGAAAGATGAAAAGAAAATAAAAGAAAAAAGATATAAGGCAGAAGAAGTTATGGAAAATGTTTTCCACTTTTCAGAAGTGGAAAACATTTTCCTTAGCTTTGAAGGTAATTTTTACTGTTGATGGAAAACATTTTCCTTAGGTAGTTGATTTTCCGTGAAACGAACACCGGAAAATCAGGAAAACATTTTCCTGGAAGTTATTTTCCGTGAAACGAACGTAGCCTTAGTATCTTCTAGAATATTTTATTTTGAAGAAGAAGCCAGCCAAAATATAATGGGAGGCTAACCGGGTAAATTTTTGGAGGTCTATATAAACCCCTCTTACGCCACATATTGGAGAGGGGAGATGAGCCCTAAAGTCGCCATCAGATTTTAGGTTTTCTTAGTTAGCTTTCATGCTTCTATTTTATTAGTCAAATTGGTGCATGTCAAGGAGAGAAGGGGGAAGCAAACCCGAACCTATTTGTGATTCAAATTGGTGAATATGTTTTAATTTAGCATTATGTTCTTTTTTATTTTTGTTGTTAGTTTAGCTTTAATGATGTTCTAAATTTCTTTTGTTAGAGTTACAATGGATCTTAACCATGATTGATTTGATTTTCAAGACTTGTTCATGTAATATAATTGTTTTAATTGTGACGTTTTCTATCATGATCTTGATGCTTTTAAAAGTTTGGCCAACTTTTAAATGATTTTCGATGCATGCATGATACTAGGTGGAGATTGTATGCATCCGCACCAGTGATATAGAACCATAAATTAAATCTAGGTCAAGGTACACTAGGTTGTTTGTGTGGTTGCGGTAGTAAATCTAGGTTTGAACTACTTAGATTAAATCCAGGAATTTCTACAAGAATTTAATACTTTTATGTAGTTTAAATTCAGTTAACATACCTAATTAGAGATTATTAGACCCAGGTTGACTTGTAATCTAACTCAGAGAAATTTCACGAACACATTGCATGACCACTTAAGAGAAGTGATTATGTTAAGTGAAGTTCGATACACACTTCGTGATCTTGGTTAAAATCTTGAAATTTGCCTTGTTAATTTTTGGTTTACTTTAGATTAAATTTATTTTGCAATTTTAGTTAGCTTTTGAATCCTTTAAGTTTCGACACTTTTATATTTCAGTCCTTTAATTAGTTTAGTTCACTTTTTAGTTGCCTTTTCGACGTAGTTAGCTAAATTTTTGAATTGATAACCTTTGGTAAGTAATTGGATAATTGGATAATTAGAGACGATCCTAGTGGGAACGATACTCACTCATTACTTTATATTGTGCACTTGCAATTGACCTAACAGCTCACTAAGTAATTTGCTAGGCCAATTCCATAAATAAAAAAACACGAACTTTAGGTAGTGTTCCAAATTTGGATCGAACTTTATTTTGTCGAAAAAAAACGCACCAACTTTCACCCATGTCCTAAATCTGCCCCATTAACCGTCCTTCCACAATCACCGTTAGTCATCTGACGTGGTATTCCACGTAAGCAAGAATATCCAACAAAGCAAGCTTAATGTGGATATAAAGGTAAAATTACACTTTTGCTTTCTCTTATTTTTTCTAACACGCGATTTATGAGATTGAGGGGGGAGTTCTGCTAGGGTTTCCTTTCTCCAGCAAATTCATGCGCAGGACCGTTCAATCCATTGGAAGATCTAGTGCACTACCTTGCTCACTCATTCTCTCACACGAAGATGCTCACTTTCGCACATCCTCATGCTCATGCTCGATCCCTTGGAGACGTCATTTCCGTCATAAATTTTGGGCTCCAAAGGTATGTGCTTGCTTAAAGGTCAAAGCAGACAAAGTGTTGAAGGAATTGAGCTAAAGGTATTCTACTTCTTCTTCTGTCTAGGGTTTCCTTTCTTCAGCAACTTCATGCGCAGGAGTCTGCAATCTGTTGAGTCCGCAATCTGTTGGAAGATCTCGTGCGCTGGTCTTGCTCACTTAGTCTCTCACACGGACGGTCGCTCTCGCACATCTCATGCTTGACCGCTCGGAGACACTTGCTCTAGCTATTGAGCGTGAGATGTGCCAGAGCAAGTCTCTCTGTGTGAGAGAATAAGTGAGCAATACCAGCGCACGATATCTTCCAACAGGTTGAAGACTCCTGCGCGTGAAATCGCTAAAGAAAGAAAACCCTAGCAGAATACCTTTAGCTCAATGCCTTCAACACTCCGCTTTGACCCTTAAGCAAGCACAAATCTTTGGAGCCCAAAATTTATGACGGAAATGACGTCTCCAAGAGATCGAGTGCGAAGATGTGCAAAAGTGAGTGTTTTCGTGTGAGAAAATGAGTGAGTAAGGCAGTGCACAAGATCTTCCAATGGATTGAACACTCCCACGTGCAAATTTGCTAGAGAAAGGAAACCCTAGTACAACTCCCACCCCCCAAATCTCATAAATCGTGAGTTAGAAAAAAATAAGAGAAAGCATAAGTGTAGTTTTGCCTTTATATCCACGTAAGCTTGCTTTGTTAGATATTATTACTGACATAAAAATGCCACGTCAGATGATTAATGATGATTGTGGAGGGAGGGTTAATGGGGATCAAATTTGGGATACAAGTGAAAATTTGTGCTTCTTTTGAAACAAAATAAAGTTCGGGTCAAATTTTGGGCAATACCTAAAGTTCGTGCTTTTTTTTTTATGGAATTGGCCCGTAATTTGCTTGATTGTAATTAGATTTTCAAACAAGCGAATGTAGTCAAGGTGCAAGGAAACTTGATCGTGTCCCTTGGTAAAAACAATCTAGGGGACTGGATCAGACAATCCTAGGGTTAAGAACCAGATTGGACCAACTTCGAATTAATGGAATTGGTCATTTAGCCAAAAAAAAAAAAATTACCAAAGTTGTTACTATTTTAGAGTTTATTGCTATTTTCAAGAAATATAAAAAAATATTTAAAAAGGTCGGTTGTTACTATTTTATGGTTTATTGTTATTCTTAAGAAATTTTAAAAATATCTTTAAAAAAGAGTCGGTTGTTACTATTTTAGGGTTTATTACTATTTTTAAGAAATTTAAAAATTATTTTTAAAAAAGTCAATTGTTACTATTTTAGGGTTTATTGTTATCCTTAAGAAACTTAAAAAATATTTTTTAAAAAGAGTTGGTCTGGTCTAGTTCCATTTTTATGGAACTGAGAACAAGACTGGCGCCTTATGGAATTGGACTAAACCGGCCAGTCCAATTCAGTTCGAGAGATTCTCGATTTGGTCGGTCCGACATGTTCATCCCTAGTGCATAGTCTTTTCAAAAATGAATTTCTTTTCATTTTTTGTGGAAAACCCTAAAATATTTCAAAGGGACTTACAAAAACCAGCATACTAAATTGGCTCGCTAAATAATTTCCTAATTATAATTAGATTTTCAAACAAGCGAACGTAGTCAATATTTATGGAAACTCCATCATATCCCTTAGTAAAAACAATCCAGTAAACAAATCTCAATAGTCGACATTATTCTCGGCATCAAAATAACTCATGAATCATTTTTTGAAAACCAATCAACTTTGTTTGTAAATCCATTTTTGCTCGATAAAGTGGACACGGTTTTCCAAATTTGCGTATAATGAGAAGGAAAGCAGTGGAGAATAATTAGGATCCTACTTAATCAAAATAGGTTATCTACAAATTTCCAGCTATTAGAGATAACTCTTTAATGTAAAGCAATTTTCATGATTATATCGCCCCGTATGTATACCGTGAGGTTGCGTTTGGCAGTCGGGATAAAATTCGGGATATGATATGATTTATTTTATCCTACGTTTGGTGCTCGCTCAGGACAGGATAAAGTCGGATATAAGGGGGATATAGACATGATAAAATTATCCCATGGGGGAGGTGGGATAAAGGTGGATGGGATTTCTAATGTCCATAATAGGAAAGTTATATTTCTTGAATAACAAACTTATTAAATTAAAAAAATTGAAATTATATTTCAATATAAATAATATTTGAATTCCAATATAAGAAATTAAAAATAAAAAATAAAAATTTATTTTAAATTAATCTTATTTTAATTTATATATTCAACTTTAATTCTATCTTATAATAAACATTCAATCTATAAATTAAATATTTATATTTATTATATATTTGAGGTATTTTTGTATTTTAGGTATGTTAGTACATTTTACTATTTGATAAAATTTTAAAGAATGATGAAAGGGGAAAAAAGAAATAATAATAAGAATAATATAAAAAAGAGAAAAAATAAAATTAATTAATTAATTAATTAATTAATTGAGAAATAGTAATACGAGAGATTTTCACCATATTCGTTTATGAACATTTAAGTTAATTTATAATGATATGCCGTTTATATACAAAAAAAAAAAATGTACATAATATGATGTGAACATATCCAACTTTAATACTGCGATTTACTAAATAATGGACGGGATATAAAAAAATTCCAGGATTTCATATCCTATCCTATCCAGTCCTATCCCGATTAGAAATCCGAACGACCAAACATACCCTGAATTGACAATGATCCCTTTTAGATTATTTGAATAGGCATAGAAAAATAGTCAAGTTTAAAAGGACGAGCTTAGCCAATGTTTCCAATGACGAAAGTTGGGGTCAAATTTTTGCAATTTTTTTTATTCCTTTCCTATCAAATCACGCCCTTTTGTCTTTTTTTCCTAATCTCATTTTAATCAACTCATAATTGATCGGGTTGACTTTTTAATTAAGTTGCTAAGACCTGAAGTTTGATGTTCAATTTGGCACAATCTATTGCATATGACCAACCTACTAAGGAAGTAAATCTAGTCCAATGTGCCAATTCTAGCTCGAAATATAATTGCAATGCGAAAATTCCTTTTAGGGTTTATTTTCCCAACATCGCAATTTACTAATGGACAAAGTTTTCCATTTTCGCTTGACAAAATGGACACACGAAGTAATTTGCTATTTTAGGGTTTATTGCTATTTTTTAAGAAATTAAAAAAAGATTCAGTCCAATTCCAATTTTATGGAATTGAGAACCGGACTGATACCCTTAGAATCGGACGAAATCGACTGGTCCAGTCTTGTCTGAGCGGTTCTTGATTCAATTGGTCCAATATGCTCACCCCTAGTGCATAATCCTTTCAAAAATTAATTTCTTTCCATTTTTTTTTGCGGAAAAGCCTAAAAATATTTCAACGAGGTAAAATCGACATACTAAATTGGCTCACTAAGTAAACTCTTGTATTTCTTGGTAAAAACAATTTAGGGGACTGGATCGGACGATCCTAGGGCTAGGAACCATACTAGATCGACTTCAGTCCATGGAACTGGTCAATTAGCAAAAAAATAAAAAATTAAGAAATTGCTAAAGTTGTTACTATTTTAGGGTTATTGCTATTTTTAAAATATATATATTTAAAAAAATCAGTTGTTACTATTTATGATTTATTGCTATTCTTAAGAAATTTTAAAAATATCTTTAAAAAAAAGAGTCGGTTGTTACTATTTTAGAGTTTATTGCTATTTTAAATAAATTTTAAAAATATTATAAAGAGAGTTAGTTGTTACCATCGTCGAGGTTTATTGCTATTCTTAATAAATTTAAAAAATATTTTAAAAAAAAAGAGTTGGTCCAGTCCGATTCCATTTTTATGGAATTGAGAACAAGATTGATGCCTCCTCGAATTGAACCAAACCGGCCGGTCTGAGTAATTTCCGATCCGATCGGTTCAACATACTCACCCCTAGCACATAGTCCTTTGAAAAATTAATCTCTTTCCATTTTTTTAGCCTAACATATTTTAAAAGGGCTTACTAGAATCAGCATATCAAATTGGCTCGCTAAATAATTTAACCAATTAAAATTAGAGTTTCAAATAAGCGATGTGGTCGACATTCAAGGAAACTCCATCGTATCCCTTAGTAAAAACAATCTAGTAAACAAATCTCAAGAGTTGGCATTATTCTTGGCATCAAAATAACTCGTGAATCGTTTTTGGAAAACAAATCAAATTTGTTTATAAATCCATTTTCGCTCGATAAAGTGGACACGGTTTTCCAAATCCGCATGTTATGAGAAGGAAAGCAATGGAGAATAAATGGAATCCTCTCAACATCAAATGAATCATAATAGGTTATCTACAAATTTCCAGCTGTTAGAGATAACTCTTAATATAAAGCAATTCTTATGATTATACTGCCATGTATACATACCGCGAATTGACAGCTACCCGCTTTAGATGATTTGAATGGGCATAGAAAAACAATAAAATTTGAAAGGACGAGCTTAGCCAATATTCCAATGATCAAATATGGGGTCAAATTTTTGCAAATTTTTTCTGCTTTCCTTTCATGGCTTTTTGTCCTCTTTTCCTAAATCTCATCTTAATCGACTCATAATTGATCGGGTCGACTTCTTAATTAAGTTGCTAAGACCTGAAGTTTGATCTTCAATTTGGTACAATCTATTGCATTTGGCCAACCTACTACGGAAGTAAATCTAGTCCAATGTGCCAATTCTAGCTCGAAATATAATTGCAATGCGAAAATTCCTTTTTTTAGGGTTTTTTTTTTCCAACATGGCAATTTACTAATGGACAAAGTTTTCCATTTTCGCTTGACAAAATGGACACACTAAGTAATTTGCTATTTTAGGGTTCATTGCTATTTTTTAAGAAATTAAAAAAAGACTCGGTCCAATTCCAATTTTATGGAATTGAGAATCGAACTGATGCCCTCGGAATTGGACCAAATCGGCTGGTCTAATCTTGTCTAAGCGGTTCTTGATTTGATTGGTCCGATATGCTCACCCCTGGCGCATAATCCTTTCAAAAATTAATTTCTTTCCATTATTTTGTGGAAAAGCCTAAAAATATTTCAATGAGATATTTCAATGAGGCTTACCAAAATCGGCATACTAAATTGGCTCATTAAGTAATTTGCCTTATTGTAATTAGATTTTCAAACAATCAAATGTAGTCAACGTGTAAGGAAACACTTGTATTTCTTGGTAAAAACAATCTAGGGGACTGGATCAGACGGTCCCAAGACTAGGAACCTTACTAGATCGACTTCAGTCCATGGAACTAGTCAATTAGCAAAAAAAATAAAAAAAAATAAAGAAATTACTAGAGTTATTACTATTTTAGGGTTATTGCTATTTAAAAAAAAAAAAAAAAACATATTTAAAAAAAGTCGGTTGTTACAATTTATGGTTTATTGCTATTCTTAAGAAATTTTAAAAATCTATAAAAAAAAAGAGTCAGTTGTTACTATTTTAGAGTTTATTGCTATTTTAAATAAAATTTAAAAATATGATAAAGAGAGTCAGTTGTTACTATTGTAGGGTTTATTGTTATTCTTAAGAAATTTTTAAATTTTTTTTAATAAGAGTTGGTCCAGTCCGATTCCATTTTTATGGAATTGAGAACAAAATCGATGCCCCCTAGAATCAAACCAAACCGGCCAGTCCGAGTGATTTCCGATCCGGTCGATTTGACATACTCACCCCTAGCAAATAGTCCTTTGAAAAATTAATCTCTTTCCATTTTTTTAGCCTAACGTATTTCAAAGGGGCTTACTAGAATCATCATATTAACTTGGCTCGCTAAATAATTTAGCCAATTATAATTAGAGTTTCAAATAAGCGATGTAGTCGATGTTCAAGGAAACTCCATCGTATCCCTTGGTAAAAACAATCTAGTAAACAAATCTCAAGAGTTGACATTATTCTTGGCATCAAAATAACTCGTGAATCATTTTTGGAAAGCTAATCAAATTTGTTTATAAATCCATTTTCGCTCGATAAAGTGGACACGGTTTTCCAAATCCGCATGTTATGAGAAGGAAAGCAATGGAGAATAAATGGAATCCTCTCAACATCGAATGAATCAAAATAAGTTACTACAAATTTCTAGCTGTTAGAGATAACTCTTAATATAAAGCAATTCTCATGATTATACCGCCACGTATACATACTGCGAATTGACAACTACCCGCTTTAGATGATTTGAATAGGCATAGAAAAACAATAAAATTTGAAAGGACGAGCTTAGCCAATATTCCGATGATCAAATATGGGGTCAAATTTTTGCAAATTTTTTTATGCTTTCCTATCAAATTATGGCTTTTTGTCCTCTTTTCCTAAATCTCATCTTAATCGACTCATAATTGATCGGGTCGACTTCTTAATTAAGTTGCTAAGACCTGAAGTTTGATCTTCAATTTGGTACAATCTATTGCATTTGGCCAACCTACTACGGAAGTAAATCTAGTCCAATGTGCCAATTCTAGCTCGAAATATAATTGCAATGTGAAAATTCCTTTTTTTAGGGTTTTTTTTCCCAACATCGCAATTTACTAATGGACAAAGTTTTCCATTTTCGCTTGACAAAATGGACACACTAAGTAATTTGCTATTTTAGGGTTCATTGCTATTTTTTAAGAAAGACTCGGTTCAATTCCAATTTTATGGAATTGAGAATCGAACTGATGCCCTCAAAATTAGACCGAATCGGCCGGTCTAATATTGTCTAAGCGGTTCTCGATTTGATTGGTCCGATATGCTCACCCCTAGTGCATAATCCTTTCAAAAATTAATTTCTTTCCATTATTTTGTGGAAAAGCCTAAAAATATTTCAATGAGGCTTACCAAAATTGGCATACTAAATTGGCTCACTAAGTGATTTGCCTTATTGTAATTAGATTTTCAAACAATCAAATGTAGTCAACGTGTAAGGAAACACTTGTATTTCTTGGTAAAAACAATCTAGGGGACTAGATCGGATGGTCCCAAGGCTAGGAACCATACTAGATCAACTTCAGTCCATGGAACTAGTCAATTAGCAAAAAAAAAAAAAAATTAAGAAATTACTAGAGTTGTTACTATTTTAGGGTTATTGCTATTTTTAAAAATATAAAAAACATATTTAAAAAAAGTCGGTTGTTACTATTTATGGTTTATTGCTATTCTTAATAAATTTTAAAAATCTATAAATAAAAAAAGAGAGTCAATTGTTACTATTTTAGAGTTTATTGCTATTTTAAATAAATTTTAAAAATATGATAAAGAGAGTTAGTTGTTACTATTGTAGGGTTTATTGTTATTCTTAAGAAATTTAAAAATAAAAATAAAAAGAGTTGGTCCAGTCCGATTCCATTTTTATGGAATTGAGAACAAGATCGATGCCCCCTGGAATCGAACCAAACCGGCCGATCCGAGTGATTTCCGATCCGGTCGGTTTGATATACTCAACCCTAGCAGATAGTCCTTTGAAAAATTAATCTCTTTCCATTTTTTTAGCCTAACGTATTTCAAAGGGGCTTACTAGAATCAGCATATTAACTTGGCTCGCTAAATAATTTAACCAATTATAATTAGAGTTTCAAATAAGCAATCTAGTCGATGTTCAAGGAAACTCCATCGTATCCCTTAGTAAAAACAATCTAGTAAACAAATCTCAAGAGTTGACATTATTCTTGGCATCAAAATAACTCGTGAATCATTTTTGGAAAACAAATCAAATTTGTTTATAAATCCATTTTCGCTCGATAAAGTGGACACGGTTTTCCAAATCCGCATGTTATGAGAAGGAAAGAAATAGAGAATAAATGGAATCCTCTCAACATTGAATGAATCAAAATGGGTTATCTACAAATTTCCAGCTGTTAGAGATAACTCTTAATATAAAGCAATTCTCATGATTATACCGCCACGTATACATACCACGAATTGATAGCTACCCGCTTTAGATGATTTGAATAGGCATAGAAAAACAGTAAAATTTGAAAGGACGAGCTTAGCCAATATTCCAATGATCATATATGGGGTCAAATTTTTGCAAATTTTTTCTGCTCTCCTATCAAATCATGGCTTTTTGTCCTCTTTTCCTAAATCTCATTTTAATCAACTCATAATTGGTCGGGTTGACTTCTTAATTAAGTTGCTAAGACCCGAAGTTTGATCTTCAATTTGGCACAATCTATTGCATTTGGCCAACCTACTAAGGAAGTAAATCTAGTCTAATGTGCCAATTCTAGCTCGAAGTTTAACTGCAATGCGAAAATCCCTTTTTTTTTTTCCTTTTTTTCTGGGGGCTGTTTTCCCAACATCGCAATTTACTAAATTTTCATTTTTCTTGAAAAAAAGAAGCGATGGCGGTGGGGGGCCCACGCAGCGTGCACACGTGGCGGGACGCGATTGGTCCGGGCCCATCGCGGGGGTCCAGCGATTGGGGGGGAGGCGTGGGGCGTTACGGTGGTCCCGCCGCAGCTTAGCGCGGCCCGGGAGGCTTATATGACAACGCAAGCTCCCTCCCCCTTTCTCCCTCCCCACCCCTGTTAGAGAGAGAAAAAATCAGCTGCGCAAGAAAACGAAAGGGGGAAAAAGTAGAGAGAGAAAAAAAAAGAAGGGGGAAGCGAAAACAAATCCCTAGGGTTCGAACTTTGACTGCGAGGCGCAAATTCCCCCTGCGCGATAGAGAGAGAGAGAACCCCACAGAGACTGTGCGACTGAGCGCGAGAGAGAGGGGGACACACCGAGCTCGCTTTGCTTGTTTGCTTTCGCCACCGATTCTCTCTCTTCTTTCTCTCTCTTGCTGTCAGAGGGAAATCGCAATGCCCCCGTAAAAATCGCATTTTTAGTTTTCTTTTTTTTCCTTTCGTGAAGGGGGGGGAAATAATTGAGGCGAGGAGGTGGAGAGAGAGAGAGGGGTGGGGAGCTGCTGTCGGGGTCTCGAACGTTGGGATCGCTCGGAGACTTTGGAGGGGATTTGGGAATTCCCGTGGGGGAAAAGGGTTTTGGGTTTTTTTTTTTTTTTTTTTTTTTTTTTTCCCCTCTTTTTAAATCATTTTGGGTTTTCCTTTTCGGGGGAATTTATGTGGGGGATTTCGGGGTTTTTAAGATTTTGAGGAATTACCGGGGGGATTGTGCATGCAGCAGCCGATTGGCGGAGGCGGCGGCGGCGGGCCCGGCCGGGGCGGGCGGCCGCCGTCCACTTCAGCTGCCGGGTCGCCCTCTTCGTCCTCCTCGGCCGTGTCCGCCTCGCATTTGGGATATGATTCGGCGCAGCAGCAGCAGCACCAGCAGCACCACCCGCAGCAGCAGCAGCAGCAGCAGAGACAGGTATATGGGCTCTCTTTTCAATTGCGGGTGTCGTGACGGGTGCTTGGGAAAAAGGGTGTTGGATTCGCACGTGAATGCTCTGATTGGTGGGAGGAAGCGTTTTGTCATGTGGCGTATTGAGTGTCTGAACATGGATTTTGTTGGAGAATCGGGGAAACTATTACGTGGTGTTTGGTGGGTGGGAGGCGTTGTCCGGTTGGATTGGGCAATTAATGCCCTTCCTTTGTTACTGATGGCATTGAGTGTAGCTGTTGGTTTATCAGTTGAGTAGGTTATTTAAATCTCTGATGATCAAGTGAACTGAGGAACTGCTTTATATGAAATCGTGTCTTTATGTTGTTATGTTTTTATCGAGGAGAAGTGGCATATGCAAAAACCCTCTTTCATATTTTGCTGTCGTTTGCCACTGGGTAGATATCGATGACACCATGCACTTCATGCTTTTGGCTATTTGCTGCCTTTCAATTTTGCACTAGTGGATTTTGAGAATCTTCTGGGTATGGACTAAATAAGATGGGGCATGTAGCTCTCAGAGCTCTTGCAATTTGTTTAGGGGGGGAAATGGTGCTTTGTGTTAGATATCTTAATGATCTTGGATCTTTTTCTTCTCTGTTAGTCGCCAGGAGGAACTCTTTGCTTTAATGTATCTGCTAAGATTTTTCAATCACTTTTAGATGGTGTATATTGCATGATTTTGTTTCCCTTGATAAGAGGACTTAGTTATGCACACAGTAAATTTGTATAACTGCTGTGAGGTACTTGTTTCTATAGGACAAACTTGGTGTCATGTGATTTAGTCGTGGTAATTGATTGACTTCTACATCCTTCTCAGTATCTTTTGGGGTCACTAGTGTTAAAAGCTTTTGATGCATCAGTGTGGAAGCCTTTTTCTGTGTTATAGGGCCTTTTTCGTTTTTAAGCTGCAACACACTTGAGAAATATTGGTTCTTAAACTCTAAGATATATGTTGTAAACTGTGTATAACATTTTTTTATAGTTTTGTTTTTGGTTCTCTTTTATTTCTCTTAGCTTGAAAAATAAGAGCTAGTTCCTGGATCTGTAACTGTTAGCTTTTTCTACTGTTGCTGTAGATGTCCACTGCATGCTGAAAATGTATTTTACTTATTTGCTACGTTTCCTTATGTTTGCAGTTATTACAGCAGCAGTTCATGCGAAGACCTGAAGGGAATGAAGCTTTTCTAGCATATCAAACAGGTGGACTCCAAGGAACTGGGGGAGGTAGCATGTTTTCTCCATCGCCAGGCTCCATGCAATTTCCTCAACAATCTAGAAAGTTTGTAGATTTGGCACAGCAACAAGGTTCCTCCCAGGATGGACAGAATAAAAAGCAGGGTGTTGAGCAACAAGTCCTCAATCCAGTTCATCAAGCTTATCTTCAATATGGTTTTCAAGATCCGCAAAAGTCTGCTTTAATAATGCAAGCACAACAACAAGCTAAACTGGAGATGATGGGCCATGTATCAGGGAAGGATCAAGACATGCGGATGGGCAATATGAAAATGCAGGAGCTTATGTCTGCTCAGGCATCTAAACAGGCTCAGGCATCATCCTCCAAGAGTTTGTCTGAACAATTTGCTTCTGGTGAAAAGCGATTGGGACAAGTGTTTCAGCCAGGCTCTGAACAGAGGCTTGAGCCAAGGCCAATTAGCCAGCCAACTGGTACAGGACAGTTACCACATGCAAGTACTGCAAGACCTTTACAATCACTGCAGACTCAGCAAAGCTCACAGAATGTGCCTCACCAGTTGATGGCTTCCCAGATTCAAGCAGTGCAGGCATGGGCAATGGAGAATAACTTTGATCTTTCACAACCTGGAAATGCCAACATGATGGCACAGCTCATACCGCTCATGCAGGCTAGGATTGCTGCCCAGCAGAAAGCAGCAAATGAAAATAACCTTGGTGCACAATCATCAAGTACACCTGTCTCAAAACCACAAGCTGCTTCTCCATCAGTCCTAAGTGAGAATTCTTCCCATGCTAATTCTCCCAATGAAGTATCTGGTCAACCTGGCTCAGCAAAAGCCAGGCAGAACATTCCTGCTGGTCCTTCTGGCCCTTCTGGCCCTGGGGCAGTCAGCAACAGCAATAACATTATAATGCAGCAATTTCCTACTCATGGAAGGGAGAACCAAGTGTCATCGGGAAAATCTCCTGTCTTTGAGAATGGAATGCTCCCTATGCGTCCCCCTCAACCATCAGCAAGTGCAGTTCCGGGTGTGGATTCATCCTTACAGAATAAGAAGTCATTCAGTGGCCAAGAATCCTTGCAGATGCAATATCTAAAACAGATAAATAGGTCATCCCCTCAGTCTCCTGTTCCTTCAAACAGTGGGCCCCCAAATAGCCATTCTTCCTCCCATGGTGGAGCAGCTGTGCAGATGTCACAACAACATCCTGGTTTTACGAAACAGCAACTGCATGTGCTTAAAGCTCAGATATTGGCATTCAGGCGGCTGAAAGTACCAATCTCTCTCTCTCTCTCTCTTTCTCTCTCTCTCTCTCACGTGCGCACACTCAGGCACGCACGCACGCACACCAGTGTGCACACACAACTGCATGTGTATGTCAGAAGAAGTTAGAAGCATGTGCTATTTTTTTATGTGTACCAACTTGTATATATCTCTTGTAGAAAGGAGAAGGAACTCTACCACAAGAACTACTTCGAGCTATTGTCCCACCACCCCTTGAGTCGCAGTTGCAGCAGCAAATCCTCCCTACCGGAGGGAATGGTCTGGAAAAGGCTGCTACAAAGGTTGCAGAAGATGGTGTGAGGTCTTCACATACAGGTGAGAAAGATGCTCGGCCTGTGCCACCACCTAGTGCACCAGTATCTTTAAGAGAGCAGGGTGCTGCAGTGGAGGAGAAGGCAACTGTTTCAGCAGTTCACTTACAAGGTCCTCCACCTGCTTTAAAGGAGCATCTTCCATCCGTATCTGTTGTCAAGGATGATCAGCAGACTGCTGTCCTCTCAGTCAAGGTGGAGCAAGATGCTGAACGTGTGGCTCAGAAAACTCCCACTGGAAATGATCTTCCTATTGATAAAGGAAAGGGTGTTGTGGGCCAAGCTGCAATCTCTGAGGCAGTGCAGGGTAAGAAACCTGTGCAAGCAAGTGCAGCAACCCAGCCAAAAGATGCAGGCTCTGCCAGAAAGTATCATGGGCCGCTGTTTGATTTCCCCTTCTTCACAAGGAAATATGACTCTGTTGGGTCGGCACCAGTGCTTAACAACAATAACAATCTCACGCTGGCATATGATATCAAGGACCTGCTTTTTGAGGAAGGGCTTGAAGTGCTCAACAAGAAGAGGACAGAAAATCTGAAGAAGATTGGCGGCTTACTGGCTGTGAATCTGGAGAGGAAAAGGATCAGGCCTGATCTTGTACTTCGCTTGCAAATTGAAGAGAAGAAGCTCCGCCTTTTAGATCTACAGGCACGCTTGAGGGATGAAGTTGATCAGCAACAGCAGGAAATAATGCAGATGCCTGATAGGCCATATCGGAAATTTGTTCGCCTGTGTGAGCGTCAAAGGATGGAGCTGACTCGTCAAGTGCAAGCTTCTCAAAAAGCTTTGCGTGAGAAGCAACTCAAATCAATCTTTCAATGGCGTAAGAAGCTTCTTGAAGCTCATTGGGCCATCCGTGATGCACGGACTGCACGTAACAGAGGCGTTGCCAAATATCATGAGAGAATGTTGAGGGAATTTTCTAAAAGAAAGGATGATGATAGGAATAGAAGGATGGAGGCACTGAAGAATAATGATGTGGAAAGATACAGAGAGATGTTAATGGAGCAGCAGACCTCCATGCCAGGTGATGCTGCTGAGAGGTATGCTGTTCTGTCATCATTTTTGACTCAGACGGAAGAATATCTTCAGAAGCTGGGAAATAAAATAACAGCCGCCAAGAACAACCAGGAAGTAGAAGAGGCTGCAAATGCTGCTGCAGCAGCTGCAAGGCTGCAGGTATATTTTTCCTTGTATACTTGTTGATTTTTCATTTTGCCTTGTTTGATCAACTAAGCTTTGTACTATCTTTTGCCACAGAGTCATAATTTAATTGTGGCTATATACTCAATAACTGATCTTTGTTGTCGTTAACTATTGAGTAAAGGGACTCTCTGATGAAGAAGTGAGGGCAGCAGCATCTTGTGCTGGAGAAGAAGTAATGATACGGAATCGTTTCATGGAAATGAATGCACCTAAGGATGCTTCATCTGTGAGCAAGTAAGGCATTGTTCAACCAAATCATGCTTTAGCTTTCACTCTTCAGAAGTTATGATCCTTTGTATTTCATATTGTTCTATGCATTTAATGTGGCTCATAGCTTTATGAACATAATAGCCTTTTGCCAGTACTAGATTGGAATATGTTGGTGTACACTGTATCTTTGTCATTGTCCAATTGATCATCCTGCTCAATTTGGAGCTCTTTTTATAGATTTCTTGGGTAACTTTTGTTTCTCGCTGTTGTTAACAGGTATTATTCCCTTGCACATGCTGTGAATGAAAGGGTTCTGAGGCAACCCTCAATGTTGAGGGCTGGAACTTTACGAGATTATCAACTTGTATGTCTAATCTTGAAATCCAACATGTTGGTCCTTTTTTTTTTCTTTTTTTTTCCCCTTGGCACATAGCTGAAGTGTTCACATTTGAAGCCAAGTCTTTGACAACCGCCATCTCCGAGTTCTGCAGGTTGGTTTGCAATGGATGCTTTCTTTGTACAACAACAAGCTAAATGGAATTTTGGCAGATGAGATGGGTCTTGGAAAAACTGTGCAGGTGAACTTTTAGGTCCTTAAAGTTGAAATTCTACTTTGAAGTGTGGACAAGAGATCCTTAGTCGTGGTGATTTAGATTTCGCATTTTTTATAGCTTAGTTCTATATAGCAGTGCTTATTTGAGACTTTAATTTTTTTAATTTTAGATTGCAGTACAATAAATACTCAGGAACCAATCAGAATTTTACAGTTGTTTGACTAGCTTGTGTTGTGAGAGCAGGTAATGGCACTGATTGCTTATCTAATGGAGTTTAAGAGTAACTATGGACCTCATCTTATTATAGTACCCAACGCTGTCTTGGTGAACTGGAAGGTTGGTATTATTTGGTTGATCGTATGGTTGGTTTAGTTTAGTATAAAGGGGAATTACCTTTGTCCTTCTGTCCTGTTCTCAAGTGTGCTTAATAGCTATTTTTTTTTTCCCAGAGTGAATTCTACAATTGGTTGCCATCAGCTTCATGCATTTTTTATGTGGGTGGAAAGGACCAAAGGTCGAAATTGTTTTCTCAGGTGAGTTTTGCTATTCTTTTACATTTAATTTTGAGTTCAATTGCTTCATTGAGCTTATTATGGTAATTGTGATACAGGAGGTGTGTGCCATGAAATTCAATGTTCTTGTGACTACTTATGAATTTATTATGTATGACCGGTCAAAACTATCGAAAGTTGATTGGAAATATATCATAATTGATGAGGCTCAAAGAATGAAGGACAGAGAATCGGTTTTAGCACGAGATCTTGACAGATATCGTTGCCAGAGGCGTCTGCTTCTCACAGGAACTCCATTACAGGTAAGTCAAGATATAAAGCAGATGACGTCACATGAAATTTTGCTATGGGGAGCTTTTAATTATTTGAAGTTTTTAAAGAAAATGTCACTTCTGCTCTTGGGTAGATTATATTTGGCCATATTCCCTCCTATTTATATTTTGGTGCATGGATGTATTTGGCAGATGGCACAACAATATAGCCTTTATGTAGCAAAGAAAATCTTCTGTTGCTTCCTTCGACTGACAATAGACAGTAATGTGGCTTATTATAATTATAATATCACTGAGTGAAGAAACACAGCCAGGTTCTTTTATTTGGCACATCCTTGTTTTTGACAACCTCCTCATATGTTTCTTGTATAGCACAGTCCCTTTGGTTTATTACTACCTGTCAGATTTTGGAAGCATGATTGCTAGATAGATCTTGGGAAAGAGCTCCCAATACTTAGAACTTGCACTTTTGCTTTGAGGGTAAGGATGCCCTTTTCATTCTTGCATCTTGCATAATTTAGCAATTAGATTTGCTACCTCGAGGGAAAGAGTTTGCAGTTGATTTGATAAAACTTTAGTCAGTTAGCTGCTATGTGGTAACATTAAAAAATAGGGGTCAGAAAATAATTGAAGAAGGGCAATTGCTCATCTTAAATATACAGATTTTGGCAATTTTTCATAAAGATAAGCTCCTGCTTGTCTTATGCTTGATATTGCACTATTCTCTGTAAGTGTTAAGCGTGATATGTCTTCGTTGCAGAATGATTTGAAGGAGCTATGGTCACTTCTAAATCTACTTCTTCCTGAGGTTTTTGATAATCGAAAAGTGTTCCATGATTGGTTTTCAAAACCCTTCCAAAAGGAAGGCCCTCCTCAAAATGCCGAGGACGACTGGCTTGAGACTGAAAAGAAAGTCATCATTATCCATCGACTTCATCAAATTCTGGAGCCATTTATGCTTAGGCGTCGTGTTGAAGATGTGGAGGGTTCACTTCCTCCAAAGGTACGGGATGAGCAGAAGTGGGTTTTACTTAATAATATTTTTTTTGTTTGTGGTGGCCTTGAATTGATAGCACCTTTGGTTGCAGGTGTCCATAGTCCTAAGATGCAGGATGTCTGCTATTCAGAGTGCCATCTATGATTGGATCAAATCTACTGGTACTCTTCGAGTTGACCCTGACGATGAGCAACGCAGAGTTCAGAAGAATCCAATTTATCAAGCTAGGATTTTCAGAACTTTAAATAATAGATGTATGGAACTTCGAAAAGCTTGCAATCATCCTTTGCTGAACTACCCCTACTTTAACGATTTGTCAAAGGACTTCCTTGTAAGATCGTGTGGCAAATTGTGGATCTTAGATAGGATCCTTATTAAGCTGCAGAGAACTGGGCACCGGGTACTACTCTTTAGTACCATGACCAAATTGCTCGATATACTAGAGGAATACCTGCAGTGGAGGAGACTTCTCTATAGGCGAATTGATGGAACAACAAGCTTAGAAGATCGTGAATCAGCTATCGTGGACTTCAATAGCCCTGATTCAGATTGCTTCATATTTCTGTTGAGCATTCGTGCAGCTGGTCGGGGTCTTAATCTTCAGTCTGCTGATACAGTTGTTATATATGATCCTGATCCTAACCCCAAAAATGAAGAGCAGGCTGTTGCGAGGGCCCACCGCATTGGGCAGAAGAGAGAAGTCAAGGTTATTTATATGGAAGCAGTTGTTGGCAAAATTCCAAGTCATCAGAAGGAGGACGAACTAAGGAGTGGTGGTGCAATTGATACGGATGATGATCTAGCAGGTAAGGATCGGTATATGGGATCCATCGAGAGCCTGATCAGGAATAACATTCAACAATATAAAATTGACATGGCTGATGAGGTGATCAATGCTGGTCGCTTTGACCAGAGAACAACGCACGAGGAGAGACGGTTGACTCTGGAAACATTATTACATGATGAGGAAAGGTATCAAGAAACTGTGCATGATGTTCCCTCTCTGCAGGAGGTAAATCGAATGATTGCTAGGAGTGAAGAAGAGGTCGAGCTATTTGATCAGATGGATGAAGAACTGGATTGGACAGAGGAGATGACCAATTATGAACTAGTGCCAAAATGGCTTCGGGCCAGTACAAAGGAGGTCAATGCTGCTATTGCCACTCTATCAAAGAAACCATCGAAAAACACTTTGTTTGCTAGCACAATAGTGGAACCTAATGAACCGGTATCGGAATCAGTGAGAAAGAGGGGGCGGCCCAAGAGTAAAAAGCATCCTAATTACAAGGAACTAGATGATGACAATGAAGAATATTCTGAAGCAAGTTCAGATGAGGGAAATCAGTATTCTACACGTGAAGAGGAGGGAGAGATTGAGGAGTTTGAGGAGGACACTTACAGTGGTGCTCCTGGAGCACTACCAATCAACAAAGACCAGTCTGATGAGGATGTTCCGGCTGAAGAATGTGATGAGTATCCATGGACATCAGAGAGGACTAGGAACAATCATTTGCCGGAAGAAGCCGGTTTCTCAGGATCATCGGCAGACAGTCCTAGAGGAATCAGGATGGCATCTCCTTCTGCTTCTTCACAGAAATTTGGATCTTTGTCTGCATTAGATTCCAGGCCAAGTTCTCTTTCGAGAAGGATGGTCTGTTCTGTTTCATAGATTTTTCTTCTTTTTCTATTTGATCATCATATTTTTTTGAGAAACTTGTTTTGGTTTACTTCAAATTTCAATCTGTTGATGTTTGCCAGCCTGATGATCTTGAAGAGGGAGAAATTGCTCTGTCTGGAGATTCTCACATGGATCATCAACAATCTGAAAGTTGGGTTCATGAACGTGAAGAAGGTGAAGATGAACAGGTCTTGCAGCCCAAGATCAAGCGGAAGCGTAGTCTCAGGGTGCGCCCTCGTCACACTATGGAAAGGCCAGAGGAAAAGTCTAGCAATGGGGCACTACCTGTACAATGTGGAGATTCTGCTTTCTTGCCACTCCAAATGGACCACAAGTATCAACCCCAGTCAAGGACTGCGTCTGAGACCAATCCCTTTGGAGAACCTACTGCTTCCAAGCATGGTCATGGTGGTCCCTCCATGAAAAGCAAGCGACAAACATCTCTAAGGAGAATAAATGATCCATCAAAGCTACATCCCTTGCCAAAATCTAGCAGATCAAATCACATTTCGTCATCAGATGCTGCTGCGGAACGCTCGAGAGAAAACTGGAATGGTAGAGTTGCAAATCCTTCAGGAAATTCAAGTGTTGGTGCCGGTTTATCTGAAATCATTCAGAGAAAGGTATTTAGTTAGTGTCTTCTATTTCTTTGTTTTCTCTTTTCATTTCTGGGTGGGGATGGCCTGTGGTTTTGTCATGGTCTTGAGCTTCCTAATCTGGCCTTGCTCTAGTCCTATGATTGCATACTGGGAATCATGTGTCATGTGGATCCACAAACAATGGATATATTGAGCTTCTCTTGCACATGCATGTGACACCTGGAACTTTTTTTCTTATCAGTTCTTGCTGTTTGATTTCATTCATCTTTCTGTGTATTGACTCAACATATTTATATTATTAGTGCAAGAATGTAGTGAGCAAGCTCCAGAGGAGGATAGATAAGGAAGGGCATCACATTGTTCCGCTGCTAACTGACCTTTGGAAGAGGATGGGAAGTCCTGGTCATATGGGTGGTGTTGGAAGCAACCTTTTGGATTTGCGGAAAATTGATCAGCGCATTGAGAAATTGGAGTACGGCGATGTGATGGATCTTGTGCTTGACGTGCAACTGATGTTAAAAGGTGCCATGCAGTTCTATGGGTTTTCTCATGAGGTATGGTGTATAATTTTGTAGATCTGATGAATTAAACAAATAATCCTGATCTTGCTAATGCAGATGATCATTTGTGCTTCATTTATTCTTTTGAGATCGCTGGGGTACTTGCTGTAGGCACAATTATTATTCAGATTGAAGATTTTGTTTGAAGGACTCTGGTTATTGTGATTTTTCTGTTTTAATATAGGTGGAGTCAATTCATGGATTTTGGCACTTGCACTTATGTAGACATTGCCTCAAACAATTGATTGCCCTGAACTTTTATGTTACCCATGCACCTTTAAAGTAGTGAACTTAATCTTCAGTGGCTATGTATCGGCTCCATGTGAACTTATCAATAATATGGAAGTAAGGATAATACTGCTCAGTGCTTCAGCTTATGGGACTTCAGTACTTAGATCTTAAGCTTTCTAAAGCTAAATCATTTAACTTTTATGTGGTCAATTTAATTCTCATGCACCTGTATTAATCTTCAATTGAATGCTACTTGTTGCTTCTTTTATTTGTTACAAACAGAATCTCAGGATTTCATTGCATATTTGCAGGTTAGATCTGAAGCGAGAAAAGTTCATGATCTCTTCTTTGACATATTGAAGATTGCATTTCCGGACACAGATTTTGAAGAAGTGAGGAATGCTCTCTCTTTCTCGGGCCCTGGTGCTGCATCCCAATCTGCTCCATCACCGAAACAGGCATCCGCTGGCCAAAGCAAGAGACACAGGGCAATAAATGAGGTCGATGCTGACAAAGACCCTCCCCCTAAGCCAGTGCGGCGTGGAGAAGACACTAGGATCAGAGTCAGCTTGCATCCAAAGGAAACTGGCACGGTGAGTGGAAACTTCAGTGCCCGGGAACAGTCTCAGCGGGATGATTCTCCACTGCTTGCACACCCAGGGGACTTGGTCATCTGCAAGAAGAAGAGGAAGGACCGAGAGAAAGTAGTGGTAAAGTCAAGGACTGCATCATCTGTTCCGGTTTCACCTGCTGCAGTGGCTCGTGGTATCAGGAGTCCCGGTCCATCATCTCTGAAGGATGCAAAATCAACTCAACAGGCCCTCCATCAGCAAGGGTGGATCAATAACTCGGGCCAGCCATCTAATAGCAGCGGTGGGGACGTTGGTTGGGCCAACCCAGTGAAGAGGTTGAGAACAGATTCTGGCAGAAGGCGGCCGAGCCATTTGTGATTTTTTGTGCTATTTTATACTATGATGGAAAAATTCACAGCCGTTGTTCTTCAGCCCATGCAAGAGAGGTGACTGCTCATGGATAGCATAGTGTAGGCCTTTGATCCTTGAATTATATTTTCTCAGTACGCAGATTGACATGCGCGACGTGGTAAAGAAGGGAGCAGAATAGAGTGGGAAGATTTATCTCCATTTTGTATGTACACCTGATAGGAAGTCCACTTCCCTGACTCATTGACTGCGTTGCATGGACAGCCAGGTCTGTAAGAAATCTGTACATGAGTCGATATCACATTTCATAGAACAAACTCCTTTTAAGTCTTTTTATATGCCGGTGCTCTAGTGCAATGCCTTGCTGACTTGAGATCCTTACGAATATATGAGGCTATTCGCCCGAGTCGTTGCCATACCTGAACTTCAATCGTCTTGAGCTAAATGTCTTCTGCGCAGCGCAAGTCGGACCGACTGGAATGGTGACGGTTTAAAGGGGCACGACAGAAGCCTCTGACGTTTCATTTGTTGCGATTGAATGGAATTAGATTTCTTATTTTGTTTTTGCTTTTGCGGAAAAAAAAAATGGAGGGGATTGGGACCCATCTCATTGACCTTTGCTGGAAGTCGTATTTTCGTTTGAAGTGTTTTTGTTAAATGTATGTCTCGAATTTCATCCGTATGCGGAATCCAACGTTTGAAGATATAGATCGGTTTTGTCAAATTGACAGGAAAGAAATCCAAAGAGCTCTTTAAACTCTGTGTATATATATATGTTTAAAAAAAAAATTACAAAAAAGAGGAAGTTGAGCCGCACAAGTAGCGGCCGCACGGTTTTAAGAGATGCCGCACAAAAAAGGAAAAAGGACGTGGAAGACGCTCTTACTTTCGACCGTACGATGAGGTTTTGCTTTGTGCTTGAACACGCGCGAATTTGTGTCGTAAATTTTGCATCAAATCGAATTGTTTTGATATAATTTAAATATGGGAAACACTCGACTACGTGAGCAATTGTAATTTAATGAATTATTTGATGTTGACTTTTTATATGATTGTAGGTATTGACACTTACACGGATCCATGTATATTTTTGATGCTCTTATTGTTTTTTGTTTATTTATCTGGTTACTTTGTTAGTTTCCGCGTTTATTTTACAACAATTAGTATCAAAGCCTAGGGTTGGAATTTTTAAATTTTGATTCGGATCTTTTGATTGTTTGATTATTATTTGAAAATTCTACTATTATAATTATATATGAAGCGAAAGTAGAAATTAAGAAATTTAACGGAAAGAATAACTTTTGGATTGTGGAACATTAAAATACGTGTGCTATTTGACAACCCAAGGTTTGGGGGCAATGCCTTGAATGACAAAGATGAGTTTACCGATTTTGATGAAAGAAGTTGATAAGGGAGGCTTAATGAAGAAAATAAAGAGTATTATCTTTGAATTTATCGAATGAGGCGTTGGTAAAGATGGCTAAGGAGAGGGATGCCGCGGCATAGTGGACAAAACTTCAAGCACCATATGTAACGAAGGTTTTGAACATGTTAAAAAAGATGTTTTAGTTTAAATACACTAAAGATACGTCTATCATCTCACCTAGATGAGTTTAATAAACTTATAATGGATTTAAAGAAATGTTGGTAAAATCCTTAATAACGAAGAACATGGGTTGTTAGCTTTTTTATCAAAGTCATGGGAACACTTTACGATAATTCAAAAGAGGTGAAGTCCGCTTTACTTTTTAAGGAGTGATAGATGAGCCGCAATAAGACAGTCTAGTGTAGGATGTCGGGCAGGGACTAGTGAAGTACATATGAATATCAAGGGTCTAATAGCAACAGAGGCAAAAGTAACTCAAAGGCATGCCCAAGAATAGTCCAAATGACGCATGAAGTGCTTTGAATGTCACGGGGAGTAATGCATTAGAATAGACTATGCAAAGCTAAGAAACAAAGGTGATAAACATAATATCACAAGTAGTGTAACGAGCGTTGCTAAGGAGACCATCGGTGATGCAAAGGCTATCTTCTATGTAAGTGTTAGCTAGTTAACAAACAAATGGGTGTTGAATCCAAAGGGTATGTGATAGGAATCGGTTTACTACTTATTGGACTACAAATGGTGGTAGAGTTTAAATTGAGAATAACATTGCTTGTAAGTTTGCAGCGATAGGGACAGTTCATCTAGTAGGTCAAATTCTGACTTAACTCAGTTGTGACATATACGATTAAAATGACACCCAGATCCCTAGAGTGCTAAACTTTGGCACGGGTGAACACTTTCTGCCAACAGTTAAGAAATGTATACTTAAGTATTAAAATTAGAGCAAAATGGATCAGTTAAGTGCTACTGGCAATAAAATCTGGCCAAAATATTGACGTGACGTCTTTCTAGCAAGATAAATGCAAAACCACATCGTTTTACACACTAACATGGCTAGATAAGTCGAACACAATGTCCTTTTGCCTCGAACTTGAATTTTAATATAAAAATTAATTAAATTAAATTTAAAACCTAATTATTTAAATTTTTAAAAAAGGAAGATAGCATAAGAAAGAGGGTTATGCAAGCCCTCATTGCCACCTCCCCACTATCATCGAGAAGGGTTAATGACGATGGGGGGAGGGTTGGCCAGGGTTGCCGAGCCTTGGCCAAGGGTTGGCCTTGGCCGACTAGTGGTAGCCCTTGGCTCCACTGGGCGAGGCTAGTGACCCTTACTTGGGGGAGGGCCACGACCCTCACCTTAGATCTCGACAAGGGCTTGTAGGCCTTCGTCCCCGGTCGGATAAGGTCGTTGGCCCCTGGATAGGGCCCAACAACCCTAGCCGACCATCTCCCCGCCATAGCCGGCCCTTCCTATTGATGATGGGGAGGTGACAGCAAAGGCTTGCACAACCCTTGTCATTTTGCAATCCCTTTCTCTATTTTTTTTTAATAATTTAGTTTGGAATTTAGTTTAATTAATATTTATATTAAATTAAAAAAAATCCAAAACGATATTGTTTTTGCTCATTTTCACTTACTCGGCTTTCCAGCGAGTCACATAAGCAAATTATATTAATAAAAAATTGTCATGTAAGATTTCCAGTCAAAGTTACCGGACTTGGCACTTACATGTCTTAATTTTTTTTTAAAAGTGGCATTTTTGTGTACATTTCATAACTTAAATGTCTCCCCATGTCAAGGTTTGATAGTTTTGCTATACTTTTATCCGATTAAAACACATGAGTGAGGCATGTACGACTATGCTGAGTGAGAGGGGTTGTAGAAGTGTTTGAGGATAGAAAGCTAGACTTGTGTGAGCAGTGCATCTTTAAAAAGCGGTGCTAGATTAAATTTACTACAGCTATTGATTCAATCAAACAACCAATTGAATATATTCATTCAAATGTTTAGGACCCATCTTCGGTTCCTTCGAAAGGTGGTCCCAAAATATGCTAACATTTATAGACAACTATTTAAGAAAAGTATGGGTATACTTTCTAAAACACAAATATGATGTATTTGATCGGTTCGAGAAGTTTAAGGCGTTGAATGAGAAGCAATAGATAAAAAAATCAAGTGCCTAGGAACTAATAATGACATGAAATTCTTTGGTAAAGATTTTACAAAGTTATGCTAGAAAGAAAGGATATGAGAGATCGCATAGTATTCGGGACACCATAACAAAATGGCGTAGTAGAACGGAACGAAACTTTACTCGAGTGAGCTCGGTGCATGCTTTTGCATGCCATTCTGCTATGGGTATACTTTTTAAAACACAAATATGATGTGTTCGATTAGTTAGAGAAGTATAAGGCATTGATTGAGAAACAAAAGATAAGCTAATCAAGTGCATAAGAATTGATAGTAGCATGAAATCTATGGTAAAGTTTTTACCGTGTTATGCTAGAAAGAAGGGATTGTGAGACATCGTACAATACCCGAGACATCATAGCAAAATGGCATTGTAGGATGGAAGAACAAAACTTTACATGAGCAAACTCGGTGCGTGCTTTTGCACGCAGACTAGGCAAGGGATTTTGGGTTGAAACAATGAACGTGTCATGTTACGTAGTTAATCGATTTTCATCATCTGCTATAGAGTGGAAGACTTTTGAGGAAGTATGGTCGTAAAAACCTATTGATTACTCTGGTTTACAAGTATTCGGATGTCCTCAAGGGATGATAAGCTCAAGCTAATGGCAAAAAAGTTCATATTTTTGGGTTATGCACTTGGGGTAAAAGACTATCGATTGTAGTGCACCGATCCTAGACTACCCGACTTTCTAATTAGGAAATGTGATCTTAAACATTTGCAATGCTTCAACAAAGAAGTCTTGAGACACAACCGGTTGAGTAGACGAATCATGGTGTCAGGAGTGAGGTGGAGCTTCAAGTAGAGACTCCCGAGACCTCGAAGGTAGTAGAGGTAGACTATAGATGAGGTTGTAGTTCCTAAAGTCAATGGTACTAAACAAGTAGCACGGACACCGTACATTACAGCCGTGGATAGATAGAGAAAACAAATTAAACCATTGATACATTATGATCATAAAGATATTGCTTATGAATTGACCATGAGTGACAAAGTGGAGACAGGTGAGCCTTCATCTTATTTTGAGACAATGGCTAATATTAAGTTGTAACAAAGGCTAGGAGTTATGAGCGAAGAGATAAAATCACTCCATTGGAATCAAAAGCAAGTGGGTCTATAAATGGAATAAGGGCATCCCCAATATCGATGTAGTAAGGTATATGGCGAGGCTTGTTGCGAAGAGGTATATATAGCAAGAGGGCATGGACTATAATAAGATGTTTTCTCCAATGGTACGACATACTCCTATTCATGTATTATTTGCCTTATTTGTTGTATAAGATCTCGAGTTGGGGAATCCAAATGCAAAAAACTGTTTTTTCACGGTAAATTGAGGGACGGATTTATATGAGGCGACCAAAGGGATTTATAATTTTGAGTAAGGAAGACCATGTTTGCTTATTAAAAAAACATTTTTATATTTTGAAATAATCTCCTAGGCTATGGTATGAGTGTTTTGATACTTTTATGATTAGTCAAGACAATTTGAAAAGTCAAATGGATAGTTATGTTCACTTTAGGATAGTAGAGGATGGGTCTTTGATTTATCCGTTATTATATATTGATAACAATTAAAAGTATGTCTAATATTGATATGCAAAAGAGGTATTTGAGATGAAATATTCAGATGCCATAAAAGAGAAATATTGGCTATGGAGATTTTGCATGGTAAGATTGCAAGAGTGTTAGCTCTGTCTCAAGAAATATATTCAAAATATTGTTGCAGATTTTAATATGTAGCTAGTGAAATATGTGAGTGCATCCTTAGCGAAGTACCAAGGTCCGATATATTTGGCATAAAATCTGGTTCATCACGAACAAACAAAACATATTGATATCATGTATTTCGTCCGAAATGTCTTAACGAAGGTTGAGATTTTTGTGAAGAGGATAGCAACAACGAAGAACCTGGCAGAAGCTCAAGCTTTGTTTGAGCACAATTGATGTCCATAGAGATTGAGTGCTCATTGAGATGTTCGAAGAACAACACAAATGATGAGCACTATGACTTGACTTCACACATTAAGCCAATGTAGAGGATTATTAAATTTATGTCTTAAGTTTTAATTATTTGCATAATCCGACCCGGTTGAAGATATAGATTGGTTTTGTTAAATCGATAGGAGAGATCCAAAGAATTTTATTTAATTAGATTTGCTTCTGAAGTGGATATATATTTATATCTCGGGGATTTGTTTCTATTTAAAAGAAAAGGAAAGAATAATATTCATATTTGACCAGTTTATCAAGATTTGGATTTCTTCACCAAGTCGTACGGCGGACGTGTCTGTGTGTATTATTAGAGCCTCACAAGCAGGAGCCGCATTGTGAAAAAGAGACGCCACACTGGAAAAAGACATATTTTGAAATAATAATAATAATAATAATAATAATAATAATAATAATAATAATAATAATAATAATAATAATAATAAAAAAGCCTTGTTGCAAACGTAAATTTTATTAAACGACATTTAAGCCAAACATATTTTCAAATAAATTTTAAAGTTACAA
The DNA here is from genome assembly GCF_016545825.1 of Eucalyptus grandis. Lineage (NCBI taxonomy): Eukaryota > Viridiplantae > Streptophyta > Magnoliopsida > Myrtales > Myrtaceae > Eucalyptus > Eucalyptus grandis. The sequence goes on from NC_052615.1 coordinate 35,396,168, forward strand.
TTTGCCAAACACCGTAGCATTTTAAAAAACTCCTTCAGTTCATAGGCATTTGTAATTTCCCAAAATCATTTCCCCAAGACTAAACCAAACGGGGCTATAGAAGACATTCTTGCTTCCGACCGTACGAAAAGCTTTGCTTTGGTATTGAACACTTGTGAATTTGTGCTATGAGTTTTACATCAAATTGAATTATTTAATTGTAAAATATTTGGGCTTGGATGTAATCTAGATGTGAAAAACGCTCAAGCATGCAACCAATTGTAACTTTTATTCCCATGAATGTAGGTACGAACACTTAAACCAAACCATGTAAATAAATCTTTGTTGTCCCTTATCGTTCCTCGTTTATTGGTCAAGATCTTTGGTATCAATTTAATTATAAGATCTTGTTAGTTTCCAAGTCAATTTTACTACAGTTTCAACAAAATTTAGTATCAAACTTTCAAAATCGATTAATATTACGAAAAAAAAAAAAAACCTCAAACTAGTATATTTATGTAAAATTTACCCCAAACTAATTTTTTGACCAACATATACGCCAAATTAGTATATATATAACAAATTTACTCTCTTTTAGTATCTATTAAAGTATCGTGACAATTGATGAGTATATCAGTTCAGAATTTCATCCTCTATTTGTTGTAGATATATCGATTTGTGATTTTTCGCGATGGTAATCCAATTTTAATAAAAACTAACGGAAAATAAATTTATCACAAATATACTAGTTTTGGATTTTAATTAGCCAAAAAAATTAGTATTGTATAAATTTGCAATAGGTGTCCTAGTTTAAGGATTTCAATGATAAAAAATTAATTTAGATAAATTTATTACAGGTCTATCAGTTTGAGTTTCGATATATTAATCCTTCAAAATAGAGGTGCAGACATCGGAAGATACAAGGGGATATTTAAGTACCAAAAGTTCCAAAAGATACACTTAAATATCAAAGTTAGAGAACAATGAAATACTTATGTGCAAATGATGAGAAATTTCAATCAAATGGTTGATGTAGCATTTTTGGCAATTTTTCTTTTTATTGGTGTGGCAATTCTTTTAAAGAAAAATCCATGTGGTAATTTTTTTAAAACTATCCATGTTAGTAAAAAGCCTCTAAATTTAATTTTTAATATAAACATTAATTAAAAAAATTTAAAAAAAAAACTAAATTCCTCACAACCTGCTGTTCCCCCTTCTTCTTCTCCGTCCTCTTCTTCCTTCTCCTCCTCCTTAAAATAAGTTTAGTTTTTAATTTATTTTAATTATTAAATTAAAAAATTTATTGGAAAATGACGTCGATTTTGCTGAGTTGACTCCTCCTCCTTAAAATAAATTTAGTTTTTAATTTATTTTAATTATTAAATTAAAAATTTTATAGAAAAATGACGTCGATTTTGCTTAGTTGACTTCCGATGAGCCACATAAACCACATACATTATTAAAATAATGCCCCATCGCATTTCCGTCTATTCTCCCCAAACTTAGCACCAAAATGCCCTACTTTTCATTTTCAAAATGAAAAGTGACACTTAAATGTATCTTTTCAAATTTGTTATACTAAAATGCCCCACCTATGTCAAGTTTTGATAATCCCGGTATACTTTATCTCTTCAACATATATTCGATCTGTTGGTACAATTGTAATTTTTATTGAATTAAAAAGTGACTTGAAAACATTTTTCTTAAAGCATAATAAGTTTGAAAAACGTACTGAGTTAAGACTAAAATTAATTAGTTGATCAAAATCAATAACCATACTTTGTCCATAATTCAAATTGAGCATCCATAATTATTTGAAGTATGGTCGTGGCAAGGTTGAACAAAAATTTCATCATGGCAAACTGCCAGGCTGAAAAGCTCAACAACGTCCTGCCATCATATAACAGCTTCGATTTAATCTTTGGCTCTTCACACTAGATTAAGAACCACACAACAAACATGAAACGATAGCTACAAGCTAGACCCAATAAAAAAAATGCCAATACGAAGCAATTCCCAATAGCGCATGTATTTTGCTGAATCTATACAATTATAAGGAAATCTGCCGCTGAGATCAAACATTTGCAAACTGACGATTCACTTGTTTCCATATCAGTCTCCATCACTTGGCTTTAACAAATCTTTCTTTCATCATCTAGCTAAGGCCAGAAAGAAAGCAAACAAGTATATTGCAAAAAAGAAAGAAGAAAAAGGAAGACCTGTATCTGGTGTTGTTAGTCATGAGAAATCAACAGGATGTATACCTTCAACAGCTGTATGCTGGAAAAACAAAATGACTCGACTGCAAACATAACTTCTTGCGCTATACGGCTAATACTGTATATCGATGCTTCACTTCTTTTTTTCTCTACCAGAGCTAAACATGATTATCCTGTAGTAATACACTATAGCTATGACCCAAAAGAAAAATTTGTCCTCCAGAAAATTTTTGCCAAGGGACGGAGCTGGAGAAGAACAGATCAGCAGCCCTCATAAAGTTTTTGCTTCAGAAGAAACTTAGCATCATCTGTACCTAGAGTGTGGCTTTGTTGGTGAATAAAATATGGAGCCTGACGACCTGACCTCTTGATGGCCAACACCACGAACAACAGAACCGGGTTCCCATTCATCGTCATCGCTATCGATATTAAGAGGAGTGCAACTGTTCTGATTTCTCCTTCGTAGCATGAGAAAGACATTAAAATAGTAGCTCACCAATTCAACCCTGCTTTTGGTCGGAAAATCCTTGAACATTTGATCCCAGAAACACTTACCTTGAGAAGGGGGATTCGACCTCACTATAGCAGCAAATTTCTCCTGCTCTTCACTTGTCCAGGAATGTTTAACTTCTTCACCCATTTTGTCAAAATTGAAAACGTAGAAAGCTGGGCCAAGTTCCAGGTTCAACCTTTTGCTTTTCTCCGCAATGTGAAATCTAACACATTCAGCAGAGCCTCGAACTTGACATCCACATGAATCTTGTCTTCCCTTTCCCATAGGTTCCCTTTCAATTAGAGATCTTCTCTGTGTATTTTTCAAAGGCCAAATTGGGGTTCCCAGCCATTTAGAGTCACTTTCAAAAGTTTCCCCAGTCCACTCTGGCACTTCAGCTTGAAATTCAGAACCCAGAGGCACTTCCTCTTCTCCCTGATCGTCAAATAGAGAACCTGCAGATGAGGAACTGGAGTCTCCATTCTTGATATTGTTATCAATGTGATCTTGGATATCCAAGTTACCATGACATACTGACATGAAAGTATCCAAGCCGTTTTTCACCTTCTTGCTCGAACCTTTGAGGAGAAAACTCTGCTCACACTGTCTCTCTCTCAGTTTATAACCAGACCCATCACGATCTTCATACATGCTTGGGTGCATCCTCTGATTTTTCTGCAAAGCAAAACACCAATCAAACATACATGATGTATGAGATTGAGATTAAAATTCCTAACTTCATCAAAATATTCTAATCAAAATCTGAATGTGTACGAGCTTATAACTTGAACCTCTAATATTCCAGTGGCATGAAAATCGATGGATTCACCACTGTAACTGAAAAATCAATGCATTACACCACTTCCCAATTTATCATCACATGACCAGGTTTGAGCTAACAATATTTAAAAGAGATAATCCCACAAATATTCTTAATCATTTTCTCATGGCACACCATTACCAAATTTTTTTTCGTCTCACCAATATTCTAAACTGGTACCAGTGACCCAAAAGTACCTTCATCAGACTTCTGCCCATAATGACGATTAAATATTTGATGTGACAACATTAATTGACAATGCCAGACAAACGGATCTGACGTGGCAATGGACTCATGCTACCATGTCAACCAAGAGCATAGCAACAGCAGATTTTTCACAACTAAGTATGCTGCCACGTTGGATATTTAACAGCCATACGGAAGGCATTTTTGGATCATTGGTAAGTATTTGGGGGATTGGAGAGACACCAAAAAGTCTAGGGTATTGGCGTCTCACAGTCTGACAAAATTAGTATTTTTCGTGGAATTATCCCTATTTAAAATTGGATATAACATATCAGTAATTCTATGCCAATTCAAACAAATTCTTTGTATTGTGTTCGTGCGATCCTATTGTACAGAAGTGCTAAATCTCTAACCCTCTATTTATAATCACACTACCACTTGAATAAGATGACACAACAAATGTTTTTTTTAAAAGTAAACAGGTTTAAAACTAATTGTGAATGGCTAGTCCTATTCATGTATCATGTTCTACTTAATTTACCTATCTATGCCTCGGAACATAGCTCTAGGCATTAAACTAAATATCAGGATTGAACATGAACAATTCACTACAAGACAATATTAGTGTACAAATGACAGTCTTTATACGTGGCATATACATGCTGAGATACAGCTCACAGAGACAATTTAGGAATTCTTCTCTCCTTTCACTAGTAACTAACCCCTGACAAAAGGAATATAAGGAAATACTTAGGGACACAATACAGGGGAACTAATTCTGCATATCACCAACGATCAACAATCTCTTATTCATATTATGCTTGCATCTAACCCATCCATGAAGTTAGAGGAAGTACACTATATGCCGAACTGTTGAAGTTGAACCACCTAAGGTGAACTTCTTTGCCATTAAAACAGTAACCAATAGACTATTGATAATGTGAGCCAAAAACTGAAAAACCCACAACGAAATCACAAGAAGTGCTTCAAAGCAAAAGCAAATTCCTGAGCAAATTCCCATTCATGGACACAACAAGAATCAAGGGTAAGGAGAAGAAAAGAGGATAATAAGAATAAGGAACATATAATTTCTACCATAGAAAAAGCAAAGCCTAGAAAAGGTTTTCAACCACAATTATTTTACAAAAATACTACATAAAAGCCCACATAAATTGTTAAAATGAAATTTTATGATTCCTTACTAAGCAATGAACAGAATTGTAATTTGGTAGGCGAGATGATTATAGTCATCCTCAGTCTATCACTTCCCCAAATCAAATAATTATTTCAATCTTTCCATCATTATAATAGCTTAAATTCACATTGTTTCACAATATACTAAATTTAAAAAGATAATTTTTTTATTTTCTTTTACTTACTAAAAGCTTCTATTTTACTATTTACCTTCATGCGCAACATTTAAGCCATTTTGCTAATTAAGATCAAAACAAGTATACCCTAAAATGTAGTTCTTTTATTTTAGTTAGTCAGAATATTTAATGGTGGAAAAAGAGATTTCACATGGTATGAGTAAAAAAATGAAGTAAAAAGAGAAACTGGACCTGACAAGCAACTTTGGCAACTTAGTCAAGGTATTTACCAAGCCTTTTTTTTTTTTGCCAAATAGAACTATTTACCAAGCTGGAGAAATGGAAAAGAGAGATCTCAAAACATTGAATCCAACTAAAAGTATACCAAGAACTGAGTCAAGAACGGAAACAACATAAGATTTTGAGCTCCATTATCCACAATGAAGTAGTATACTGTATTACAACAAACAATTAAGCCTTATCTCATTGATTGACGTCGCCTATGTAACAACATTGCACTCATCCTCCAATCATATTTCTGAAGAAGCGGTTGATATCTTTTCCAATCATCTCCCACCATGTCTTTTACATTTTTATCCATGCCTTTTGACCCAACTCTCCATGCCATAATCATATGTTCCCATTACTGGAACACCCAAAGGTCTTCGTTTCATATGTTCAGCACACCTCAAACAAGCTCTCTCATTTAATCTTCCATCAGGTTGCCTCACTTTTACTTGAGTAAATTCATTTTTAATCCTATCGTTCTTTGAGTGTCCCTATATCCATCCATCATCACAACGAAACATTCTCATGCTTTATACACTCATTTAGTGGACAATATTTACAACTAATTTAGTTTAGGTTTGATCTCAGAGGATGTTTCCAATTTTCTATACGCATAAAAGATAACAATAAAAACAATTTGCTTTTTATTTAATCTATTTTCTTGAAATTGCATTTAATAAATGACAATAAGAACTCTCTTTTGAGTTAAAAGTTCAGAAATCATATTTGGTTGTGGTATTTTCTCGATAAAGGTTGTATGTCAATTAAACATAATATAAGTTATAGAATCAACAATTATTGTATTTTATAAGAAAGTTAGATATAACAATTTCTTCCACAAAAGAATTGCATGCGTAATGTGATATTAAAATAGCACCTTAATATGTTGAACACCAAATGTACTAAAAAAACAAGATGCATCCTATGCCACTATATACTGTACAATTATTTAGAAGTCATCTCCAATTTCTAGTTCTACTCCTGTGATAAGCCTGTGCAAACATAAACATTAATAGCAGCCAACCCAATTTAGAAATGAAAGAGCAAAGAGTAATGCTTTTAGTTTAATATCACTGAGATTTGACAACCACATACCTGCCAGACTAATCTTTTGGCACTCAGAGTTTTGTGTCTTTCCAATAAGAGAGCCTCCCTAGACAACAAAACCTGTTTCCACAATTTGTCACTTCCGTAGATGTTCCATTTGGACAGTTCTGGTAAAGAACCAATTTCTGGGTCACACGGGTCTCTTGCAATCCCATTGAGCCAGTTAAGCATCGCCCACAATGGACTCTGGTCCACAACACAAGCAGATTCCTCTCCAGACACTTCAAGATCCAGAATTACAAAATCACCCTGACTGCTATATATATTGCCTCCATCTGATTCAGCAACCACGCCAATCGACTCGTCATCCCGTTGCCCTACTGAACTCTTCTTTTTCCAATTCAACCTCACTGAATCTTCTTCGTAGATACCGTCACGAGCTCGTTTGAAGGAAGCTCTGGTTTTCTTATTCACTGCATCTCCCTCCACTACTTCACTCTCTGTATCACCTTCATTACGTGTTCCGCCACCTGCAGAACAGGCCGCACTTTCATTCGAGTCTGTAATCATCAAGTCTCCATCCTCGACACTGATCTTGCTTCCATTGGATTCTAGCTCCATGCTCTTGGTCTCGTCCACATCCCCCATGCCATCATCATCCCCAGAGTTGATCTTGAACGTCAATACAGAGGGCGTGCATTCCTCATCATTTTTCTTTTGATTCGAAGTCTCCATGAAATATCCTTCAAGATCCTTGTTCGCCACCATGAATGACCCCCTCGAAAATATACCGCTGCAGGCACGACTCTTCTAAACTTCACTTGATATGTTGACCTTCCAAAGTCGTCACTTACCACCTCCTTAGCAGACCCAAATACTTTCTTGTTTCCCTATGAAAACTCCGAAGCTGGGACAACACGTTTCGAACAGAGCACTTCAAATTTAGCCACCAAATCACTCAACCCAGTCTCCGGAAAGGCATTATAACGATCCTTCTCGGCACGCTGCACTGTAGAGGTCAAGCCACCCGCGACAGCTCCAAACCAACACAATGCATCTGTCCAAGCATTCGAGACAGAGACGCGTCAAGACCATTAGACCAGCAGCAGATCTCCCTGGAACAAAAGCACCACCAAATCCGTCGCAGAAACCCGTCGAAACTCGCCTTCCGAGAGTTCGTTCCCGGGCACAGCCCAAAACCGGATCTAAACGGTCGCGAAACTCGTCCACCCAGGAGCTCCTCTATCTCTTTGCAATCCGGAACAGCATCAGCTACCATCAACCACCCTGCCATTGAATTCCGAATTCACTCAAAAAAAAAACCCTAGAAGAAATACATACAAAACGTTCGACACTGTCGCATTTCCTTCGCCACTCCAAACACCCACACACCCACCACCAAAAAAAAAAAAAAAAACCTAAAACGAAAGACAGAACAAAAAAAAAAAAAAAAAAAAAAAACCGAACAAGACCCGGCACGCGAAAGGGCGGAAAATAGAAACACCCGCGCGCCGCGGACGTGGGCAGAATCGAAGATCCGGGATGGGTGTTACCGACTCGAGGGCGAGGCCGACACATGCGCGCTGGCGGTGCGTTTGGCGGGAGAAGTGAGCTCGGTTGAAGTTTCGGGCCGCGCTCATTTCTCGTGGATTGCAGGTATTTAAGAATGGAGCGACAAGGAAATGAAATAACTGGACGGAGGACAGAGAGAGGGGACAAATGTTTGACAAGAAAAGAGAGAGAGAAAAGGAGAGGTCTTTCCCACAGATGCAGACACCCAATGATTAGAGCTTTGCATAATTTACAATGAATGCAGTACAGAGCATTAGGAGGAGGAACCACCCCAAAAAAAATGTCACAAGAACTAGAGAGAGAATCTAGAGAGAGATGGAGAGAGATTGTATTGTACCAGTGAGGGGAGGGGGGGAGTTGAAGGAGGCTTGCCTGTGATGTGTTTTAGGGGGTCTTGGGACTACAATTCTCACCTTCTTGTTGACCTCATCTGGCCTACAATTTCCACTGCCCACAGCCCCTTCCCTCTCTCTCTCTCCCTCTCTCTATCTATCTCTCTCTCTCTCTCTCTCTCTCCCCTCTTTTGTGACCCTTTTCTTTCTTTGAAGCGATGGCTAGTGAGAGAGAGAGAGTATTTTGTAGAGGATGTGTGGTTTGTGTAGGTATGTGAAGCTTTTTGAGGGACATCTCTCACAGCAACCCCACATCATCATTTTTATAGTGGAAATGATTGGCTAACCTTGGTTAATAAATGACTAGTCTTTGTGGTTGAGTCAAGGGTGAGATTAGGTTTATGAGTTTTTTTTTTTTTTGAATTTATTGGTTCTCTTTCTTTTTCTTTTCCTTTCGCTTTTTTCAGTTTCTTGGGATATCTCAATTTATCGTTCTCATCTTGATTACAACATACCATTATCAAACATGGGATTTGACGAGAATATCTCGTAAAGTTGACGAATAGATTTCCGAGAATTTAAGCGATATAACTTTTAATGAATCGAAGCTTTGGAAACTTATTTAAATAGGTAATTAATGAACTTTTCTAATTTTGGAATCGAAGGCCGTGGCATTTGTTACTAATATTGAAGACGAGATCACCTCGTCCCTCTAAAATTATTATTTTTTAATTTATCAATGGAAAAAAATTCTGTTAATATGTTGTTTCGGAAATCACTATCTACTATATACATATATATCCGTGTGTGTGAGAGAAAATTATTGCTTACATAGTGCAATAATTTAATTGACATGTGTGTAGTGTGAAAGGAGGAAAAATTCTTTTAAAGGGAGGAATATTATATCTGATGGGTATGAGAGTCTGCTTGAGAGAGAGAGAGAGAGAGAGATCTGGTACGTGAGAAGTGGGAGGGGCAAAGGAGGAGGATGATGGAGATAATGGGGTGACACGTGAAAAAAAAAATCATTATTCTGTAATAATTTGAAATGTCAGCCTTTAAGCAAAATACATATATCAATATATAGATATTGACTTTTTTCTAATGAATAATAAATGGAGTAATACAATTTTCCTTCATAATAACCTTCGCCTACTTTTCACTTTAGAATATTCGTCAGTCAACAGAAAAAAATGCCCTTATTTGAAATTCCAAAAATAATTTTTTATATAAAAAAATTAGATACATTTTTTAACAATATCTTTATATGTACACTAATTACTAAAATTATCTCTCTCAACTACCCCTCGCTCACTTTATGAAGGTAGCTTGGCCCATTAGGCCGAGTAGAAAAGGGCTTTGGGCCTCGTAAAGTAATAGAGAGAGAGAGAGAGAGAGAGAGAGAGAGAGAGAGAGAATCGTAGGTTGCTCCAAGAGGATTCCTAGTATACCTCCTTTATCTTATGCATTTCATCACTTACTATCCAAAACATGTTACATGTAGAACGAATTGGCGGTTACATATGTAGAAGGGGCAATGTTCTTGTGACAATTATTGTGATGTGCATGTGAGTAAGCCGGTTCTACAAAACACATACATTTTACAAGCTGAAAATTTACCGTCACTTGTTGAAATATTACCTTTCTCCCCGATTTGGATCACGAATCCCTACAGCCCTTCATTACGATATGTTAAGAGACACGATAATAAAAAAGGATGCTGCATTGGGCAGTTTTGTTTGAAAGAAATATTCTATGTGATAGTCCAAGTCCACAAAAATATCTAAGATAGATCGACGCATGTCTTAACCACTCAAGCCTATAGATCGAATCCATTTGAGAAGCAAGAGAGAACTGGCCTCCCCAAATTTGATCTTTCTAAAACATCTCGACAAAATGAATAGGAACTAAAGATTTTCTGACCAATTCTAACTCAAATTTGTATGTACTTCAACTTGCAAGAACCTTTGAACTTAAGTCTCTACTAACGAGTAAGAGTTGTTCTTAATGACAAAAAAGGGTTACATGTTATGCAGTTGTCATGACTCATGACAAAGCGGGTTAGTGTTTGCATGTTGGACAAAAAAGGGAAAGAGACAACAAAGACAAGGTAGATTTGTCTCTAACATAGTTGTCATGACATTCTCACAGGTGAATCACCAAGGAAAACTAATTAATTATTATGCAAATACTTAGCGGGGAATATCCCAAGTTCATATCGATTGCAACTTTGGAATTTCAATTAAATCATTGAAACATGCAATTTAATTCATTTTAGAGTTGTCAATAATCTATTATGAGTCGGTTAGAAATCTAAGTAAAATATAAAGAACATTTTACTTCTGCAAACTAGAGATTTCATGAATATGAGAACTTAATTATGCTAGACAAATCTAATGTCTTTTCGGTACATTTTCTCTTTATTTCAAAAATATTTTACAAACAATTTTGATTAATTTTAATCATAAACCACTTACATGCAAAGAGTGATCATGCGGTTGTGCAAACAAATATTTAACATTAAATAAATGAAAGCGATATATAAATTTCTTAGCTAGATAGAAAAATCTTTATGCCAACAAATCAAAAGCAAAGCTTTTTTATTGCCCAGCACATCAAATGTTCTGCAAAACGTTAACTAGAAGCCAAACAATATAAGCACGACCTAAACATAATTTCTAAATCCAATGACGAGTAATTCTTTCTGGGTTTTTTTCTTTTATTCAAAATAAACATGAATTAATTTAAATACTTTGACTATGTGAATCTAATCTAACATTCAGTAATGGACTGTGTAAGCTTCTAAATGACATGTCAACTATATTAATAACTTTATACAACTATATGCAATTCCTATGACATGAGTTAAGACTAACCATAAATTAACCCTGTTATTTAAACTGGGTGAGAACATTTTTTATTGTCCTTTCTATAAAAAGAAAAGACTAAACTTTAGAACACTAACATGAACTAATGACTTTTATTAAAAGATGACCTAACATACAATGCTATTTATTTTGGTATTTTCTTTTTATGATGTAAAGCAAGAACTGCCTAAAATGACTTTTAAACAATCAGGAAATAATATATTAAATCCTAATTTGCACTTATGCTTTTCCTAAATTACTACATGCTTCCTAATGCATCTAAGAAATGAACTTTAAATTAGAAAACTTGCATAAATGCAATCTACACTAAATGCGATGCAGCTTTTTTTTTTTTTTTTTTTACATATATATTATATCATGCATATGCCTAATCTAATAACATATAAAATCTAACACCCTACATTATTGACATCAATATTATCATGCACAAAAAGGGTCCAAATGTTCAGTCTCAAACATCATATCTCCAATTATCAAACATATCTATGAAACGACTCAAACAAGTTAACTGTATCTTCAGTAATTCTTAACAAATCAAATCAAATCGGGTTGGTTTGTGACAAGGTTCATTGGTGCAGTTCAATCGGTACAAGAAAGCTTTGCTTACTATTAACTAGAGACTCACTATTGTCCACAAAAGCAGTAGAAGAGTCAAAATTCCTCTCTTTGTGATTTACGTTGAAGTTTCATGAATGTGGTAAGAGAGTCAAAACAATACGCTTTTCAAAATCGCAAAGGTGAATGATGATGTTTTCTTTATTTTCCTAGATTTGACATTCACTAGCTGATCTATCTCATTAATGTTACTATAGCCAATTACATTCTTATCATAGTCAAACTTGTGGCTTTAGAATGCTTTAATGAGCTCATTTGCTATTTAAAACTTTAATTGCACAATAGTCATAAGTTGATTGATGGAGCTTATTTCTATTTATGTATTTGTAGTTTTTTTAGTAGTGAATCATAAGAGATTCTTATACATCTTTAGATTTTTTTTTTACACTAATATGTCCTTCATAACAAACAAATGACAAAATAGAGTTTGAAGATTCACCAAATAGTGGATGTGATATATGAAAGTCTTTAGATTCATATCTTATCCTATTCAATCATCTTCTAACTAAAAATTCAGACGACCAAATGTAATCTCATTATCTCCCTATATTTAAAATTCCCAAAGATAATAACTTTATTTCTTCCAATTTTGATGAGATATTGCAATTTTTCCTAAATTGGCGCTTCCTATGTACAATGCATGTGACTTTCATCCAACAAATATATTCAAGATGCGTTTGGTTCAGCTTTTTTAAGGGACTTTCAGCCTCCAAAATCCCTTGAGGGAATGGTGAGGGTGTTTGGCAACTCTTTTGAAGTAGTTTTCGAGTCAAATGTTAGCCTTGGGAATGCTGAAAGCCCAAAGCAAGTGAGGACCAACCTTCCAAAATAGTATTTGCGAGATGCTAAAACTAGTGTTAAATGTTATTCTTCCAAAACTACCTTCACAAATTCTTTAGTTTTTCGATTTTACCCCTCCTTGTTACTATACATATTCTTTGCACGAGAGCAACCGACAAAGGTCGAGGAGGCCAGCGTTGGTTGGTGAGGGTTGCGCGACCCTAGGCGATAATTGTTTGAAGTCATGAGACTAGAGGAGTAGAACCAAATCGGTCTTACCTGAGAACTAAACGAACCGCCCGAAAAATAGGCCTAGGAATCGATTCCCGTTTAGGAACAGGTTCCAAATTTTCGAAATTGGTCCAAGAATAGGTTCTGAGTGAATATCAACTCGGGAACTAGACCGACGATTTCGGCCACCGAACGACTAGTTTTGGAACTAATTTTATAACCTAAAAAGGCCAAAACCCTAATTTCTTTTTCCCCAAAATTCTAATTTCGGGACTCTTTTATCCTTGGTCCTTCCTTGAAACTCCTTGCCAATCTTTCCTCTTCCTCTAAATTTTTATGGATAAATGGGGAATGGAATTTTATAATTTATGGTTTATGTTATGTGTTTGAACTTTTTATCGTTTATAATTGTACATAACTATGTATTCATCTTATAAATTGTTGCTTTTGGCATATAAGAATCTATGTTGTTGATCTTTTACTTTGAATGGTTTTGTTATTTATAGCATCATATTTTTTTTCTGTAAAAATGATCCAAAACAAGGAACAAAAAAAGAAAACAAGTTCTCGTGTAGACCCTAGAATCGAACCGGAAAAACAAGGTAGGTTCCAAAATCGATTCCAAGCAAACATGGTAGGTTCAAAGACCCAAAAACTGGGAAGCAATTATAACAAAGTAGGTTCCAAGTTTCAATTCTAGTTTCCACCACCCTAAAACCAATCACCCATTCGCAAGACCCAAGCGACGGTTGCCTGAGGTCATGCGACCTCAGGCAGTAGTCACCTAGTCATGCAGCCCTTGTAGAGGGTCACTTGACTCAGCTGATGGCCGTGGGCTCCAGATTTGGCTCACCAATGGCCTAACCCCTTCTTTGGCTCTAGTGAAGTTTTTTTAAATAAAAATTATTAAAAAAATGGAATCAAAGTCTCTTGCAAAAGTTCTTTCACCAAACACTATTTAAACTCAAAGTTGTCTTGCAAAGAGTTTTAGCAATTTGCATTTCCCCGAAAAGTTTTAGCTTTTAACATTGTTATTACATCCAAAATTCGTTTCCAAAGTTGAATTAAACCCACCCTCAATGGGCTTTGCCAAATTTTATATTATCGCGGGCTCAGTTCAGATCATTTAATAAAGTTTAAAATTTCCCCGCTAAAACCCGTCAGCTCCCTTCTAATTAGAATGCATTTTATTTAGGCCCGTCATTATTAAGCTAATTTGCTTTTAATATGCAAATGGAAATTAATAATAATTTTGTTTCCCGATCGGGATATACTCCTCATTTTTATACAATAAAATAAAAGACTAAGTGAGGTCAACAAAATTAAGGTGTTAGCAGTAGTAATATCAAAAAATATCTATAGGAAATTTCTAACTCAAACACCTCTCAAGTGATATATGCAGATCAGATCAACCATTTGCTTGGAGACTCAAAAGTTAGCTCAAATTCAGTGCTTTGGTCCCAACAAGTTGGCTTGCAGCCTCATTAACAAGCATAGTCCATCAAGACAGGGTCGATTAAATTTATGGTGATGACTTAGTGCTCTCCCTTGCATTGCTCTGTCTATGCATCATAATTTATGATTAGTGCGTTCCACAAGGCTCATGATACCCTTGGCACGGTTCCGCGAAGACGACGTTTCCGCCTCACGGGAAGTCCTTAGCCCTGAAAAGAGATCGCACGTGAAGTAGAAAAACAAACATGAGATTGACTGTTTTGCCAGCTCTTCCGAAGCTGTCCCTTAATTATGGCTTGGGCCAATCAAGACCCCAACTTACTTTCCCGCAAGCTTCTGCCTATTCATGGATACATCACCCAGATTTGAATCCAAGACAATACCGCCAAGATCTCTTCATTAGTTGGGGGAAAGAACATGTGTAAATCGGTTTTTTTTGTCTGATTGGATTATTGTGAGTGGAGAATAGGGCTTGAAAATTAGAGACAAGACTTCTTCAGCCTTGTAGTTTCTTTGCATTTTAAGTTTAAGTAGACCTATGTCGGGTCGACAATAATCCAACTCAAATTAATACATTAACCCATTTTAACCATTTTTACATAACACAAATTTAATGACTTATACCCCAACCCGACCCATATTATTAAAATGCACCTATATTCACCCAATTTAAGAAAATTCATGCCGAAACTATAGCGAAAAAAACGGAGTGAAGGAGAGATGAACCCATTTAATACTTATATTAAATCCATTTATGACTCATATAATTGAGTTTAAATCCATTTTTGATTTTTTTACTGAATATAACTAACTAATATAATAACCAGAAACATCAAATACTGGACAAGGTAGATTTAAATAGGTTTTGGTTGGAAATGCTGGCCGTCGCATTCATAGCCTATCTTTTTCAAGCTGAGAATGTATTCAGGTCCCTCGGTGGACCAGTAATTGACAGATCAATACTAGAATCCATGACCTTAAAGCTTTGTGAGAAAAGGTTGTGAAAAGCTAAAAGCCTATCCTACGATGCTTCCCACTCACAGCCCGCCCTAACTGGCCAGGGAGGGGATGCTAATTACACTCCACGATTGAGAATAATCAGAGAAGAAAACAAAACTTGAGCAGATGCAACCACCCTTCATTTTCATTTCAGCGAAATGATGGACCAAGCATATCCCTCTGTATCTATCTAACATCTTGCTGATTCGTTTGTCAAAATTGCGTCATGAAAACATGACAGCAAACTATTTCACATCCATACAAGAAGTTCCTGTTTTGCACAATGACCCACGAGTGCCAGCGAGCAGTGAGTACCAGTTTATTCTCCAGGAACTCGTTTCAGAGTTTTAGCCTTGTACCGGGAATTTAACTATAGGAGTGATTGACCGTAAGAGAAGGATTAAAACTTCGGTTTCCTCGGACTAGTTCATATGCTGAAAGCACTCATCAATATCTACGCAAAAAACTCTATGCATCTTCCATTCTGCATCCTGAAATATGAATCAGGAGGACAACACCTGAACTGCTGCAGCAACTATGGCACTAGAGCAGGAGGCACAAAAACCTCGAAATCTCAGACACTAATTTCAAACTTGCCGGTTAACTTTGTTAGTAGAAGATTCAGGTAAATCTACATTTGCTGGGGAAGAGACAATACCAAAAGAAGATTCAGAAGCAGCGCTGGCTGCTTCCATGTTACCACCAGAAAAGCTACCAACTGCAGACATCCTAATACCAGAATGTTCCCTGAAACCTTGGAAAGATTCACCAGAAACGAGGGCTTGTATAAGCCTGGGCGGGGGCGGGACGGGTATTTCCACCACACCTTCCAGCATCTTCACCACCATTCCCATTGTTGGCCGCGCGTCCTCCTCGTCCTGTATGCACCACACAGCCACCATTGCCACCCGCTCTGCCTCTTCCATGTTGTACGCCCCACAAAGCCGGTTATCCATCACTCCCGCCACATTCCCCTCCACGATTTGGCGGCCTGCCCACGGTGGGAAGAACCATTTCTCGCCGGCCCCGCCCTCTCCACCTGCAGATGGCGGCACCTCCACATTGCGGCGGCCACCAATCAATTCCAACAGTGTCATCCCATAGCTGTAGACATCAGCCTTGGTCGTGATTCCCACGCCAGAGATCCACTCCGGCGCAACATAGCCCCATGTGCCTCTCATAGAAGCTAGGACTCGGCTGAAGTCCCGGCCAACCAGCTTAGCCAAGCCAAAATCTGACACCTTGGCTGAAAAATCGCCATCCAGTAGTATATTTTCTGGCTTGATATCGCAATGGAGGATACAGTCCCTACATTCTTCATGTAAATAAGCAATGCCTCTTGCAGTACCAATTGCCACACTATACCTAACCTCCCAGCTCAAATTTGGACCATCTCTGCGTAAATATGCACTCAAAGGACCATTTGGCATGTAATCATAGACCAGAAGCCTGTGAGAGTTTTCTGAACAGAAACCTCTAAGCCTTACCAGATTGACATGCTGAATGTTCCCTATGGTGCACACCTCAGCGCGGAATTCTTTCTCCCCACCACCTTGCCTTTCAAGGCGTTTGACTGCAACGGGAGTGGAATCGGGTAAAATTCCCTTAAAAACTCCACCAAAGCCACCATGTCCGAGTTTTTCGGAAAACCCTCTTGTGGCCATGTGAAGCTCTTTGTACGTAAAGACCCTCAAGTTCAATACCTGAAATTCTTCATCTCCTTCTTTCCCTTTTCCCTTCTCCCTCCTATTCCGAGCAATGGACAATATCAACACTGAGAAACCCAAAATCGCAATCGACCCAACAATGCTGGCCACCAAGACGATACTCTTTGATATGTTCTCCTTAACAATCCCTCCTCTCTGCACCCTCACATACAACAAGTCCTCGAAAGTGGCATCCGCACTCAAGTTCCTGAGATTCAGCAGAGACCCATAAATGTTCTTGCACAAATTGCTCTTTTCATTGTTAGACAAGCCAATGCAAGAACAATTGCCCAAACAAGACTTCTCACAGTCTCTCCGACTCCCAGAAATTGAAACCACAGCGCTTCCTTCAAAACCCATCAAACCTACCTCTTCAAAAACATCATCTTTCTCACATATGTGCTCACTCCCCCGGTGACAACCCGCAGAGTAATCCCCGGAGTCCCAACCCTCACCATCCACAGGCCTAAACCCAGAGAGACACTCACAGGACCTCAATGTCCTGCTACTACAGAACCCCAAATTGCCACACAGCCCGTAGACCCTGCACTGGTTCTCGGGCGCCGACCAGAATGTGTTCCAGCTCTCCGTCTGCGACGTCCATGTGTACTGCCGGAGCTGGCCGTTGATGTGCACCTGGAACCGGCTCAGTGGCGGACCGAGGGCGCCGTCCAGCGACCTCTCGGAGTACCCGAAAGAAGCTGTCGGCCTAAATGGGTCGGTGAAGTGGAACTGGTAAATGTACGGTATGGTCATCTCCGGCACGCCGGAGAATGCCTCGCCGGTCCAGTTCCCGGTGGACCAGTACACCTTGCCGAAGTCGTAGACCAGCTGGAACGCACCGTAATGATCTGGGTCGAGCCTCAGAGAGTAGTGACCCGGCGACGGATCCGACGAGCTCCTCCAAGAAACCAATACTCGGTCCTTGGTCAGGTTCATCCCCGGCAACCACGTGTCCGTCGGGTAATCGAAGCTCTGCCATGCGATCTTCCCTTCCCTCGACCACAGAATCAAGTTCCCACTGTCCGAAAACGTGACTTTCGACGACATTTCGGTGTTCCCGCTTTGCCACAAGACGAAATCGCCCGACTCTCTCACCGCCAATTGACCCGTGTCGGTGAGTTCCAGCGTCGACGACGTTAGATTCTTGGCGGGTCTGTCGCGATTCGCAACCCAAACGTAAGTCGGAGTTGGGGTTGAGGCGTACCAGATTCCCAAGTACCAAGCCGAATCCCCGTTCGTGCTGAAAAACCCGAGCCGGAACGTGCCGTTCTCGCTCTGCAGCGTCGAATTCCCCAGCAAAACGAATCGGGTCGTCTCTAATTTCTTCCCTCTGGGCAATGCATCTCGACTCGCTCCTGGTCCGACGGCGGCGATCTTCTTCATCTGATAACGGGCCTCCGCAGCCGAGCGGACTTCGAGAGTCCTCCGGAGAGCCGGTCCAGCCCGGAGCTCGGTTACCCAGTTCCCGCCGACGCTTGAGGTGGCGTTACCGGAGCTCGAAGGCGGCGGGCCATCTATGGCTAGGACCGGGAGCACCAGGAGGAGGGAGGCGAGAACGGCGACGGGAGCGATGGCGGGTGGCGACATTTCTCGCTCACTTGATTCCGCACATGCTTGGCCTGGGGCCGCGCGAGGACGGTTGCTTCTTCCGGGGCTGGCGAAAGGACCGACCGCGAGCGTGTCTCGATGGAGCCCTCTCTCGAGCGTGGGAAGTGATGCAGAAAGGAGCTCCGGAGAGGAAGAGGAAGAAGACGAAGTAGAGGAGCAGCTGGTCTCCCCCGAAAGCTCCCCCACTTCCGACCTCCACTGACGCTCACGGACAGCTCGAAGAAGACCTGCGAATTTTGTCCTGTCGTTTTCTGGCGAAAAGACGCGAATACCCTTGTTCGTTCCGGGAGCTAGCCGATCGACATGGATGTGAATTTTGAGCTCCTACTACTGAGCATAGATCAGAAAGAGGGAGCAATAGTTGAACGTATTTCGGGCTCACCAAAACCAACCATTTACTCTTACATCATGAAAGAGATTACAATGAAGAAGCTCAATGTATCTAATTGTAATTGTTAAAAATAAAAAGATGGTTCATGCCCTCAATGCTGTATAAATATTTCATAGAAAAAATGACACGAATAATCCGTGAACTTTAACTTAATATGTAACGTGGCAATTGGAATTTTAATTTATTTAATGTAATCTCTTAATTTAAGTTCAATGTGCCATGGACTTTTAATATATTTGATGTGATCTATGAACTTTTGCTTCGTATTCAATATAATCTCTAGGTTGTGTGAAAATGTATGTTTTCGTATAATTTAAGAACTATTTGAACATATTAAAAGTTTATGGATCACACTGCATATTAACCTTAAATTCAATGATTACGTTAAGCAAATTAAAATTTCGGAAATTACACTATATATCGAATTAAAGTTCGGAAATTATTTGTGTTGGTAACCTATCTCGTGCATTCATGAGACTATTATACGTGCACGTTGCATGACAATCCAGATTAATTTCACTTTTATATTAATCGCTTACCTAATAATTCTTCGTACACAGCATAAGCCCGTCGATATACCACATAACTTAGGTTATGAAATAATGGGTATGGGCTAATTATATGGTTCTAAGAGACAACGCAGGATACGGGACGATGGTAATGGTACGTATGGTCAAAGGTAGGACCGTCTAAGAATGAAAAAATTGCCCTGCTCAAAGTCCCATGAACATATGTGATCGCAATGGCGCCATTCGCGATTGTCATGCTTACTCCCATGCCGTCAACTGATGTCTCCTCTTTCCTATTGAAGCGCCTCCCTTGATGTTAATCTTATTTAATGTCATTATCACCCCTTCAATTTCTATTCTAGTCAATCAGCCGGCTCGTGTACTAATCAATCTAATGCATCGTGATTCATTAGTCAAGTGAATAGAAAAAAAAAATGGCTATATTTATAATGGGAGATGGTGATTATTAAGTAAAACATACCTAACCTTTGTTTTTTTCTCTCTCTTCTTTTGATGAGCATTCGTCAAAGGTATTAGGCAATCCAATGCAGAGTTGGGCAATATTTGTCAATTCAAAGCAATGACAAAAGAATAGGAATAAAGATAATACCATCGAGTTAAGTGCTTAATAGTGTTAACTTAACGTTGATAAAATCTTTTATTGAATTAATCAAAGACAACCGGTGACACTTTTTAAAAAGTAAAAGGATGATTTTTAACCGAAAAAAGGGAAGTGGAGGACAATTTTGAAATCCGAATAAAAGTAGAGGGACCATCAATAATGTTATTGCGGAAGAATAGACATTTATAAGAGTACGGGTGCTTGCTAATTATTAGACGCATTAACTTTACGCAATCTCATAAAGATAATATGTTTTCTCTGCTTGATCGAGATAAAATGGTGGAATCAGAGAATATTTTTGGATCTCTATTTGGGCTGCGCATGAAATTAGGCATGGTGAAAATTCGGATGAAAAATTCTGGCGCGAGGATGGAAAAAAATTCAGAAGTTTTGCACACTTCCCACCCACAATTTCTTTCACCCCCACAGCCATTTAGAAAAAGCTATGTTGGAGGCTTTTCAGATAGCGACGCGAGAGAGAGCGAGGGCATTTTCGTAAAATCCAGTGAGAATGGCCAGGACGGAAGGAGGGCGGGAGGGAGATTGAAAATGGCGGAAGTGGCAGACAACGGTGGTGAAGTCCAAAGTTGGCCACGAGGTCCATTTAACTTTCTGGGGAAGTTATCACAATATAAAAATATATACTTTCGAACGGAATTAAAAAAAAAGAAAAGGGAAATTAGATTTCCTCGCCTCGAAAGTCCAATTAATAATTAGAATATCTCCCCACGCACGAGATTTAAGATCATTTTTTCCGTCGCTTTTTTCTTTTCTTTTTTCCTTTCTTCTTGTCGGTTCATAACGTAACTGGGGCCCACGACGGACACCGATCGATGTGCATCAGATTTCAAAGACGCCGTCGTAGTCAAACCGCGGTCGGGACAGCGACCTCCGAGGCTCGGACAATTGGACCGCCCCTTGATCTTTGCTCTCCCCCCTCCGCCTCCATAAATAATTATAATTGATTAAAAAAATAGATCAGAAATGTTCATACAACTAGGGTTAAGCGGTTTCCGATTTCAAAATCTGAAACCTACTTTGGAATAGGTTCATTAATTTTTTATATTTGAAACTTAGTCATACATATCTAAGAACTTGAAATCTCTAAAGTCTACCTATATTCTACATCTATTTTTAATTGAACAATTTTAGTAAACCATCATTTCTAATGACTTATATTTGTCACAATTCACTGATCACGAGTCATAACAAAATATTAATATCAGTCATAAATATCACCAAAATAAAATTTTAGACTAGTGATTTTATATTACATACTTATCATTAAGCATCGTGGAATGCTACAATATCATGAACAAGAAAAACACAGCAAAACAAATTCTCAGTTCCCACGTTAAAAAACTTATCAATTGTTGTATAACCTAGAACTTGAAACCAATGAGAACTAGTCCGATTCTACTTTAAAACCATGTTCACCCCTATTAAATTATATAAATAGTTATTGTACTTTAACGCAATGCTTAATGTGGTTCCGTAAACCTTAAATTTGTTCAATACGCTATATATTTTCTAAATTTTTAATTTGTTAAATATGGTGTATATATTTTTTGTACATGTTCAATTTAGTCTCTAAATTATATAAAAATATTTTATGTTCAGGGATCGCAACAAAAAATTAATTTTAAAGATAATATCGCACATTAGGCTAAAATTTAAAGATTATATTAAAAATCATATTGCATGTTAAGTCAAAATTTATATATCATTCATGTCGTTATCTCATTTACCAGAGTCGATGCATCTTGTGATAATTTCCACTAGCTCTATTCGTTTTGGCTTCTAGAATTGAAGCATACCTAACCAACGGAAAACGACAATTTATTTATTTACATTATGAGCCTGGCGAATAAAAGACATGAAAAGATCGGGAAGCGGGGTCTCCCATACGGACGTTGACCCGATCACTACAGCCTTGGACTTTTCGCGCGCGATGAGAAGCATGATCTTTTCTTTAATCTAAATCACCTCCATCAAGTTTAATTAGTGATTTTGCATGCCGAGGAAGCAAAAATTATAATATACTTGGCTTGCGCTTGCCATGCTGTCTTGCGCAGCACAATGATTTGGATAGTTTAACAACTGCTTTGAAAATCACACTATGTATCTTTAATTATTGATTTAATCATACAAATAATTCATGAATTTTGACCCAATATATAATATTATCCATAAACTTTTAATTCATTTAATGTAGTCCTTGAATTTTAGCCTAATATGCAATATTGTTCATGACATTTTAATTTGTTCAATATAATTCATAAACTTCTGAAAAATATTTAATTTAATTCCTAAACTATATAAAAATATTTAACGTCATCCTTCCATTAATTGAAATTTAGGGACAACATTGGAAATTTTTGTGTAATTCATAGACTAAATTGAACATGTAAAAAAAAATTCAAAAGCCACATTAAACAAAAGTATTTTAAGAACAATATTGTACATTAAGTTAAAACTCAATATCTACTCGTGTCATTTTCCCTCAATTATTTAGTATAACAAGATTGGCCAGAATTACAAAGAACTTACTTAGCAAGAGATTATCAAATTGGTAAAATGAAATTTGCGATGAAGTAAAATTTGGGCCATTGGATTTGATAAGTCGATAAAGTCGTGGCAAAAAACTTGAGTTACGGAAAATAAATATATACACAGACGCAGAATTCGATTTGATGGAACTTGGTGTTAAATATAAAAAGGGTTCAGGTCCATAGTGCCTCCTCCAAAGCAAAACTCGGAGTTCTTTTACCGGTGCCTATTCAACAACAGCCGTCGGATGCTTGCCCGATGCCGCGCCCGCTCGATCCGCACCGTCCATTTCGAACGGCCGTTAGCCTTCGCGCCAACTAATTCGGCAGCCCCCTCCGAGCCTCAGACCCGCCGCGATGCCCCCGAAAACGGCGGCGCCGAGGCGGTCTCGTTTCCAGGCTCCCGGCTGACTCGCTCCGACGATTCTTGCTCCGACTCGACGCGCGCCTTTTGCTCCGGCGCCCTCAGGGTCTCGGCGAAGTCTCGGCGCCTTCGCGAGGGAAAGCAAGTGCATGCCCGGGTGGTGAAGTCCGGGCTGTGTGGCTTTCTGTCCTTGCAGAATCAGGTCTTGGATGTTTACGTCAAATGTGGGCAGCACTACGATGCCCGGACGTTGTTCGACGAAATCCCCACGAAGAATGTCGTCACGTGGAACACATTGATCTGCGGCTCCGCAGCTCGTGGCGCTGATGCTGGGCTGTTCTCTGACTTGGTTGTTTATTTCAGGAGGATGTTGATGGAGTTGGTGAATCCGGACTTCCTGACATTCAATGGTTTCCTTCGAGCTTGCATAGAGTCTGATGACATTCATCTTGGTAGGCAGTTGCATTGTTTTATAACGAAATATGGGGTCGGAATGAATTGTTTTGTCAGCAATGGTCTTATTAGTCTATACGGGAAATGTGGTCAAGTTGAAGAAGCGAGGTGGGCTTTTGATGAAGTAGCTTATAGGGATTTGGCTGTTTGGAACACGATGTTGTCTTGCTATGCTTCGACATTCTCAGCTGAAAAGGCTTTTGGGTTCTTCAATTTAATGCAGTTGGCTGGAGTGAAAGGCGATGAGTTTACGTTTTCTAGTTTGCTTTGCTGTTGTGCCACTTCAGGACGAGGGCGATTGGTTGAGCAGATTCATGGTCTTGTGATTAGACTTTCATTTGATGCAGATACTTTAGTGTCGAGTGCGCTTGTCGATGCATATGGAAAGAATGGGCGAATAGACAATGCTCGGAAGGCTTTTGACACGATGCCCTTTAAGAATGTCGTTTCTTGGACCACAATCATAGTAGGATATGGAAGGGTTGCAAATGGAACAATGGCCATGAAGCTTCTTCAAGAAATGCTCCAGAAAGACTTCTCCCCTGACGAATTGACTTTGGCTAGTGTTCTTAGCTCTTGCAGCAATACATCGTCCTCATCTGAAATAATGCAAATCCATGCTCATACTATTAAAAGGGGGTTTGAATCTTTCTTGTCGGTTTTAAATGCTCTGATAAATGCGTATTCCAGATGTGCACACATGGACAGTGCATCTAAATGTTTCAGCTCAGTAGATGAACCTGATCTTGTAACTTGGAGTACGATCATCCGTGGATATGGATTCCATGGTCTAGCTAAAGAAGCTACAGGGAATTTTGAGAAGATGTTATCTTGTGGCATACGGCCAGATAAAATCGCCTTTCTTGGGGTTATCTCTGCCTGTGCTCATGCCGGAATGGTAAGTGAGGGCCTTCGTTACTTTGATTTGATGATCAATACATATTGGCTTGTGCCAGATGTGGAGCAATACGCATCTCTAATCGATCTTGCTGCACGTGCTGGTCTTCTGGATGAGGCTTATGATTTGTTGACCAAACTGCCAGAGCTACGTGCAGATATGCTGGGGGCATTTGTAGGGGCATGCAAAGTACATGGCAATGAGAAGTTAGCGCATGAAGCTGCTGCAATGCTACTTTCCATGGAGCCGGATGAGACTGCCAATTACAGTCTTACATCGAATATCTATGCTTCAGAAGGAAGGTGGACAGACGTAGCAAGAATAAGGAAAAAGATGAGGGACAACAGTTGTGACAACAAAGTTGCTGGTTGTAGCTGGATTCATCTGTCGGGTCGCGTCCAGGCATTTGTTTCAAGTGACAAGTCCCTCCCACAAGCCTTTGAAGTATATGCTTTGCTCAGAACGTTGCTCAGGCAACTCAAGGAGGACAGTGACTTCCAATTCTGTTGTTGATTTGGATCAAAGAATGCACGCTTGATATATCAGATTGACCCATTTTTCAGAATGCGGTGGAGAATGAACTTGCAATCAGTGGTATCAACAGAGCTTTTGTAGAGCTTCACTGAACTATAGCTCAGAAGATGTGCACTTAAGGGGCCAATTGATGGAACTTTCCTCCTGGAGTGAGACCATAGCCACCACACTGGAAAAGCCGAGCGATTGCTTCTCTGGAGAAAAAGTGGGATGGTTATTGTGGACCACGATGGATGGCCAATAGCAAGGACCTAAAGTTTTGTCTCTCAAAAAGAAGTCAAGGTCATCCTAAAAGAAGGATGGTAAACGAAAAGAGCTCATTTCTTCCTCAATTGGATTTAATGGAACGCCTGTCCAATTGGAAATGGACAACGGAACGAATATGTCATTAAAAAGAATTCCTACAGGAAGTGATTATAGCAAAGCAATGTTTTCTCTTCCCCGAGAAGATAGATTACTTCATATAATATGAAACCAGATTGAGCCCGGGATTGGAGGCTAGATACAGAAGATAAGCGGGTGGAAGAGGAGTTAGGGGCGCAGAATGTGTAGTGTAGATATCGTGATTAAGAGAAGCATGTTGTTTCCCTTGAGAACATATTTCCCAGTAGCCTCGAGAGTAAAGTTGAGTGCTTTTCTCGTTTATTCTTCTAATACAGTCTGATTGACCATGATTGTGCAGTACAAAGTGAAAACCTTGGTTCCAGTTTCAAGGTGGCAAATGAAAATAATTTCATCAAGAAAGATAAGGTTTCCAGAGAAAGTAGTGACTATTGCTTGTGCGGAGAATCTTGTAGGCAAGTAAAATGTAGAACCCACATCAGAAAAAAATGGTCGAGTTTCTAGACAACGTAGATAAGTAGAAGATTGATCTGTACTATATTTGCATGATGACAACTCACAAGGCATACTCATGAACTATTTTTATCCCTTTATCATATAATTTTGTCTTCAGGAGATCTTACGCGCTCACCTTAATGCATGGTGAACCCTTTATTCATGTGGCTCACGGGTAAAGAAGGTACCGGCTAGACTTAAAAAGATCAAGATGACCATACTATATGATTAGGACGGCGGATCCACATGAAATCTCATAGATGGTAGCATGGACCACACAACTTTTTCCACATTCATACCATATTTGTCTTGCCACACCTACCAGCCACTGCACAACAAGCTTATCTTTGACTTTATGCCGAGAAAGAAGAAGAAAAGTCCATTCGTAATTTTTAGTTTGCGGGCAAGACACGATTACCCAAAAGGGTCATGGAGAACGATAAGAGAGAAGAAGTTTCCAACCTTGGAGGCTTGGCATGGTCTATGAAATGTCCAGCACATCTTCAGGTCTCCTTGTAGGCAGCCTAAGTTTCCGCGTCCGATTAGCATTGGGCTTAGCTTGTAATGGAACTGAAGATGTAACTGCCATGGGCAATAAAAGAAAATTTCAGCCTAAGCTTTCTAAATGACAGCTGCAGTTATCCCACGGGAAGTGCCTATATTTACACTGACAAGAACTGCACGTTCCCAACAACCCAGATTCGTCACTTGCCTTTTCCTCGTACCTCTGTCTCTTTCTCTGTCTCTGTCTCTCTCCATCCATTGTCCCTAAAACTGATAACCGGCCCTTGGCTCTGTACATAAAATTTTTGTTTCGGATTCGCTCTGCTCATCGCATCTGTACAGACAAAGGATGGCGCTTCAGATCCGCGCAGAGAAGATGGAGCTGCGTCAGCACTACAGGAATGTTTGGCACACGGATCTCACGGGCGCCATCAGCGCCGATTTCCCTTGTAATCATTCTTTTTTTCATCTTCTCCCCGTTTTGCTACCACTAGGTTCACTACTCAGAGATGTATCGATGTGTTGTAGCTTTTTCTGGATCATGAATTTTCTGTCATTGTTCGAAATGTTTTGATTTGATGAAATGAAATGACTGACCGGCTCCTTCTGTTTTATTGCGCAGATTGTTGCTTTGCAGGGTTGTGGTACGACTTCTCCATTATATCTTTTATTTTTTTGAAACTTAGATTTTTAATTGATATAATAGTGCTCATGTCACACTTTTTATCAAGTTCATGCATGTGACGTAATGTTTCAGGCTGTTTTTATGCGCCATTCTGCAATATAAGACCTGCAACAGGAGCCATTTCTGTTGATCAGCTGTGTCATAAATTTTTTTCATACGAAGAGCATGTGTATGCTCACATTGTACCTTTTGCATGATTATGATAGATAAACATGGATTAGTTGCATCTGATCAGTAAAGAGTCGTGATTAGGGAATGCGAAAATGGATCAATGTGATCTCAAAATCTCCACTTTGCAACTGGGGTGACGGTCATGATACCCTGGACAGTCAAATTGGAACTGAAATATAAAGGATGGTTCGAAAAGAAGATAATAAATTCACCAGCTTCTCATCATCAAGCAGCATAAGTCTGAAGTTAATTGTGAATGAGTAATGATAGGAGTACTAAGAAGGGTTACGATATTTAATATCCTGAATGATGCGCTACATATTTGAATGGAAAGCTTGTGGAGTGTGCGATGCAATTGTGGTACACAACTTGGTATGTCGAGTTAGGTTTGACAAATTAGGAAGTCATACGTGTTCTCTCAATTAAAACGCAATTGACTTCCTATTGATCTTATTGTCATGACAATGTTTTTACGACATTTATCGTGAATCGTCGATAGTATCTATCATGACCTACTCATCAAGAGATAGTTACGGTCAGAATTCTGTATAATCATCATTGCCACCATTTCTTCATTTCCCTGAGCAGTGGTCCGTGTGCTTCATATATGCTGCGCAAGCGAGCTCTTTACAATGATATGTCAAGGTAATTGATGGCACTAGAGCCTTTTTCTGGCAGAAAATCTTTTTTTATAGACACTGAGCTTCATTCCCAATTCAACTATATTACAGGTATACATGCTGTGCTGGCTTTATGCCATGCAGTGGTAGGTGTGGAGAAAGCCGGTGCCCTGAAATTTGTCTTTGCACTGAGGTATAAACTCGGTCTGATTTCAATCCACTCTTCCGGCTTCTTCCTTGATCTGTCTATGTACTTAGAAAGCTTCTGCTTGCTTTGTATATTACATGTCCGCTAAATTGTTTCTTAATTACTAATGCTATCAATGTCTTGTCTTTTTCACTTCTCGTGTTATTAAGGTTCTCTGTTGCTTTGCGAACTCAGTTGCCTCAACCCGGTTCCTTTTGCAAGATGAATTCAACATACAGACAACGCAGTGCGATAACTGCATTATTGTAATGCTTCATGCCCCCTCATCTTTCCATCACGCTGATTAAGCATGTCAACCTCCTCCATGACTGATCACCTTCTCATGCAGGCATTCATGTTCTGCCTCCAACAATTGGCGTGTATATGTTCCTTGGTTGCTTGTTTGACTGGAAGTGAGGAAATTGAAGATGCTTCGCAGTGCTTGTCTTGCTTATCTGACATGGTTTATTGCACGTAAGAGGCTTTCCCTTTACCCTTCTCACCAGCTTGAATGTGATGTATCCTGTATCGGGGTGTTGATTTTTTTATCTGCATCATCTTGCAGGGTGTGTGCTTGTATGCAGGTACAGTACTTATCTACCATCAATTACATACTAATGAATCAGGAAGTTATGCCATTCCCCTTCATATCTGTGTCGCTATAAATCAGATTATACTAAAGGAGGCTCTAGGAATGCTGTCTACCACCTCCTTTGTAATCTTTTTCCATTCCTATTCTGACAAACGGTAGCTGGATCATCGGAAAGCAGTCTAAACATCTTGGTTCCGAATGACTGTCATCTTTAGCGGCCATGTATTACCATTCAAGTACTTTAAACGTCAAGAACATTTCGCTAGAGAATTTGACTGCTTAGTTACTGACTTTTGGATTGTATCCAGACCCAACATAAGATTGAAATGGACAAGAGAGACGGTAAGTTTGGGCAACAAACTGGAATGGTTGTGCCTCCGGTGCAGCAGATGTCACGGATCAATCAGCCAGTTCCTCCTTCGGCTGGACACCCACCGCATCCAGCTTATGGGCCGCCACCTTATGGATATCCCCCTCCTCCACAAGTTCAAGGTCATCCACCTCCAGGACATCCACCTGCTGCTTATTATCCTCCTCCAGGACATCCACCTGCAGCTTATCCTGATCCAGGACATCCCAAATGAAGAACCAGTGCAACTTTCTGGTGAAATACTATTCAACATGTGCATCTCATTATTTCAAAGAAGTGATTGTACAACAACAGCATTAACCACACATTTCCTAACTTTTGGTGCTATAGATGGAAGACATTAGCCGATGGATAACTATATTACCCACGCGCGCACGTGTTTTCCCTGACATTAAGTGAATGCAGTAATAGACAAATAATCTTTTTATTATCTAGCTCATAATGACTTGAGTTTTCTTCTAGTTTTGCCTTGGTCAGGTGTTGTCATTACGTTATGTAAACTATGCATAATCAAAGTTGGGATGCATAATTTGGGTAGCTCCCAGGACACGCACAAGTTTTGCCAAGCTCAGCTGTTGGTCCAGTGTCCATGCTATGGAGACAATAATGCAACATACATCAAATGTCTAACAGTAAAGAAGACAGGATTAGTTTTTGACAACAAAGTTTCTCAATAACTTCCAGTGGGAGAACATTCCAATGGCAGGATGAGGGTTTTGGGTTAAAGATGTGAATCGTCATTGTGTGTGTCTTCTACAGAGATTTGATTGGGGTTGTCCTCTTCCAATACGCGGTGGTAAGGCGGCATGTCCGATAACTGCTGAGACTTCAGAGAAGTTCTTTGTCTTTTCATAACCCATTTCCGGGCATAAATAGCTAGTCCCAGTACAGCTCCTACAGAACATAGAACAAGAAAGAGCGGCACCAACCCCTGCTTGCAGAAACACAGAACAAAGCACATCATGACGTAA
Organism: Eucalyptus grandis; assembly: GCF_016545825.1. NCBI lineage: Eukaryota > Viridiplantae > Streptophyta > Magnoliopsida > Myrtales > Myrtaceae > Eucalyptus > Eucalyptus grandis. Next base: position 35,425,956 of record NC_052615.1, read on the forward strand.
TCGAAGTTAATGAAGAACATTGAACCAGAAAAATAAAACGAACAATACTCACACTCGTGTCATCATCCTTGCCCCACCGATCCGATCTGGTTGAAGATGTACTTTTAGAAGAACCTGCAATTTACGATATTTCGTTTGACCGCTGATCGTATGAAACTATTGAAGAGGAAATAATGGCAAATCTACACAATGAAATTGGGATAGACCTGTAGTGGAATTTGTTGGGTGTGAACAATCAGCACTTCCTCTCCAGCCAGAAGGACATTCGCAAGCCTCTCCCTCAACCAAGCATTCCGCCCCGTGGAAGCAGAAGATCCCGCCACAATGCACCCCGAATACTCGCAGCGCTCACCACTGTACCCTGGAGGGCACTTGCATCTATATTTTTCACCCTGCACAATCTCCTCGCATTTCCCCCCGTGCTCGCACCAAAAAGAGTTCGTTCCATCACACATCACCATCTCCTCATTGCAAAATTTTCCACTGTGATCCCGGCAGATAATGTCAAGAATGCTACTTCAGCAATTCAGCTAAGTACTATCAACATGGGAAACTGTGGCATGTCTTATTTGAAAAATCATTCCATTACATTGGAGATATGGTATGCGCAAATCTTATTGGCAGTGAAAAAGGGAACGGAACAACATTGAAGTGCAAAATGCAATGATAAATAATCACCCGAGAAAAAGCCGATCACCATCTAATATAGTTGAAGGATCAGGGAACTTGCAGATGCAATCTCCGTTGGTGTTGCAGGAACCTGTCCTGCACCGAGTGTCCTCGCACCAAAGAGAACTCGCATTGATTGATCCAAGAAACAGATAACATAGAACTATGCGCCACAGTATTCTTGGCCTTGCGGCCATCTTCAGTAATTCTCTTGAGTTATGCTGTGGAAAGAGGAGGAAGAGAGACATAGAAAGCAGTGAATTGTCTTTGCATCTACGGTGCACCCACAACTTTTCTTTTCCCAAGTTCGTGCATTTTACGAGTCTTGCCTTGAGATCAAACAAGAGTGTCTTAAGGCTAAAGCAAAGCTGTGAAAATGGCTGAAGCAAGCTCTTTGACTCTATTAAATTATTAAGCACCGAATACACATTAGATTTTGATTCTTCCCATCCATTTTCATGCAAGAATGCTCTTCTATTGGAGAACCAAATGATGGATTATTTAATCATGGAGTCTCGAAGTCCATGAAAGTCAACTCATGGAGTCCATGTAAAGGTTGATTTGCCTAGATTGTCCTAAATTTCTGAGAAAAAAAGGAAAACTCCCAAGACAAATCTCCATGTTCAGATCTGCCTACAAAAAGGCTGGTTTGCAAGACCAGCCCGGCCATGAAGGACCCAGCAACTCGAGTGCGTATCTTCAATAAACAAAAGCAGAAAAATCACTGAAGAAAAAGGCATGCGTGGTCCAAAGTTAGCAGCGCTTTATAGGACAGATACGATTTTATTCTTTGATGTGACCTATTTGAGTAGTCAGAACACACTATTGGAATTGGAAAGCGGAGAGTACTCAGGATATACTTCTCACGATAAATTCATTGTCGTGGAGAGGAAAGCGGATAGAAATCCATATTCCAACTAAAATTCCATTCATCTCTCTACAGATCAGTTAAAGGGAATGTCTTCTTTAGACTATAATAAATTCCATACCCAAATATCCAAATCAAATGGTTAATATCGGGTCGGGTAATTACTGTGTCAGGCTTGGGTGAAGGAAACTGCCTCAAGACGTTTGCTTCAGGCCAGTCTGGCATTGTGCCACAGCCGACCCAACCAGTTGACACCCCAAACTTTATGCTGTCTTGGCTGATTAAAGCATTGCAAATGCCATGGATTCAACATCAGCTGATGCGTGATACTCTTTTTCCCCCTTTTCTTGACAGTACTTCTGGCTAAATGAAGGTCATATATTAGGACCAACAAAGAACAATATGGGAAATTATTCTGTAAATCAAGTGCACACCTTCTAATGCATTACATGGGAAGGGATGCGGTGTCTGGACTTGTAATTCCATCAATTCCTCCTCATCCTACTTTTCCAGATTCTCAAATCATTCATGAGAGTGAGACCCGTTCTTTGGACAGACACTTGGGTCGGTGCAGGATAGATGGGATTAACTGCAGTTATTGATCATCTGAATTTCATATGAGTTCAACGAAATTTAAATAACGATCACATGTGATATATGGACCTTGGATTCAAGCAAGAAATTCTCAAATCTTTCGCAGCCTGGGAATGATGGTTCCCGCACGAAATTCTAGTTCAAATCCCAGGACACTGTCAATGTCTGTCAGCGTTTCTTTCTTAGTGTTCACAGGTACTAGTTTAGATGACTGCAATTGATTCGTTTAGCTAACGCGTGACGTTTACACAGACAGAGACAAAGGAGTCGGGACAGAATAGCAATTTTTCATACCCAATAAGAAAATTTGCAGCCCCCAGCGCCGAAGTCTTCTTTTTGTAGCCAAATGAGTGCTAACATTTCCCCAATTAAAGAAACAGAGAATCAATATTTAATGCTTGCGGGCCATCTCATATGGAAGCAGCAGAAGCTAAATTATTACAACATGGACGCCGGTCACGTATCGTTCGCATTACAATAGTTAAAGGAAACTCACGACTTTGTCGCCCTTCGGATCGATGACGACAAGATCCAAAAGACTAGTCTCGCTCTCCACATTGGCCGACGGTCTTTAACAACCCAACCCATTATCTTAAATCTAAGCTCATCGACTACTTTTTGGAATGTTCGGTTCTGAAAGAAAAGGAGGACCTTGAATAAAAGAGTTCAAGGGTGATATGGGATCCGTGGTAGGTAGGAATCGCTTGTCTGATCGAGCACTCTACCAAAAAAATTTCACCTCCGATTCTAGCGTGTGCTCCCGGAAGAGCTCGTTTGCAAGAAGGGAGCTTGAGCTCGACGCAAATAGCTAAAATATTCATCTGTTCATACCATTTTCAATCTCATAAAGATGAATGGTCATACCCATTTCTCCTCATATGTGAGAAGGCAGCGTGTGCTCGATGCAAATGGCTAAAATATTTGTTGCTTCACACTATTTTCTATCCGGTAAAGATGGAGGGTCAAACCCATTTCTCCTCATATGCAAGAGGGAAGCGTGTGCTTAATGTAAATGGTTAAAATATTTGTTCACTTCGACCGTTACGAGCAAATAACCCGTTCGTTTCCTATGCATTTGGGGCCTTTGGACCGGATCGGATTGGGGAGCTGATCACCCATTGTTTGGACATCTATTCATCAGATCGCTCGAGTATTTTATTTTTTTTTTTTTTTAGATTGCAATTGTAACACCTCCACACCTCCAAGGTTATTCATTTCCTCTGTGAATCAAAATCGATTCAGACATCCTCAATAACACAGACAAAGAAAGTGGAAGCCACGAAGGAAAGCGATTCTCTTGGAAACTCCAAAACCACGATTGATTCTGTATCAGATAATAGGCAACGAGCCATGACAGAAAGAGAGAAGATCTTCACACCGCAAAATCTCACAAAAAAAGAAGGGAGCCAAAAAGGCCTTATTGACATATCGAAACCAGTCATCGTTTTCGGTTCTTTGTGGGAGTAAACATCAAGAAAAAGCAGTCGCAAAAACCTTTCTTCTTCTTGTTTCGAGTCTTATTCTTGATTCCTGGATCTGAACTAACTTGCCCTTTATATATACAAGCTCGCGGAACCGCCACCCACAGCCTAAATCGAACTGTAATCGCCGTAGAGCTCAAGAACACCGCTCCCAGGATTAGCAGCAGCAGCGTCCCACAGCCACCCGTCATACTCTTCCTGCATTCCCTTGGGCAAGAACTGGGTCCTGCAAAGTGGACACGTCCGCTGGTCGCAGTCCATCCAGCGGTCCAGGCAGCCCCTGTGGAAGACGTGCTTGCAGTTCTTCAGCTCCCTGACCTCCTCCCCGGCCTCGAACTCGTACAAGCAGACCGTGCAGCTCTCGGGCGGGTCAGACGACTCCCGGTACTTCACCAGGGGCAGGAATTCTTGGATCAGGACGGCGGACACGGGCGGGCGGACGGGCGTTCGGCTCTCGGGGAGAGGAGGGTCGATCTCGAGGAAATCCGGGAAGCCCAGGAGGCGGAGGAGGGAGGAGACGAGGATCCTGATGAGGCGGAGGAAGGGGATGGTTTGGAACAGGAGCTTCGGTAAGGAAATCTCGGTGTAAGCAACTGGAAAGCCCATCGGTTCTTGTATCTAAAGCAAGATTGGAGTGTGCTTTCCTCTGCCTGTGCGTGTGCCACAGAGAGAGAGAGAGACAGAGAGAGACAGAGGAAGGCAGAGCAGGACCAGGAGGAGGTGATGGGCAGTTCGCAGATTGAGCGATGAACGAATGATGATATATAGTGGCGAAGTCGAGTGGGACGATGATATAATCCCAGGCTGTGAGCGAAAGATTCTGGATGGACCGATAGATGCCAGTGATCTGCAGCGAAGGAACTACCTGTGGATGCTTTTTTTTATTATTGCGTGGAAAAGTTGACCCTGAAGCTCCTGCGCATGTGCGCAGTTCCAAGATATGGAGAGCAAGGCAAGCAAGTGCCTCATCAATAATCCCCACATGACATGATTAAGCAATCTAATAGCATTTTTGCTCCAATGCATTAGCAGGCACGAGGCTAGGCTAGACCACTCAGCAACAGCCAAAACAATTAAGAACCAGACTATACAAAACTATGATTGGTCGTAGCCAAAAGGCGTAAGCTTGAGCTTTAAGGAAAAACCGAGATTTCGTGCATGGGGATTACCTCATCGGGTAGGTCGATGATGACCCGGTGGGCCGTGAAAATTGCTTGGACCGGCTGATTATTATCCGAATCTCATTCAGTCCTAGATGAGTCAGAATGCTGAAGGTGGGGACTAGGCATGGAGAAGGCTGAGTTCTGGTTGCAAGTTGCAGTGCCAAGATTGGATGTGCCATGGGAGGGCAGAGCACTCACGGCCCAAATGCGCCCCATGACCAATATCTCAACCCCATCAGCATCACTCTTCACTAGCTGATGTTGATCATATCGCCAAATGATAGTGCCTGTAGAATTGGTGGTAGAACAATCTAAAACAAATCTATCTCACTGGTGGGTGACTCACCCATCCATTTTGTGCTCGGCTGATCAAAGTAGTAGATTACATGGAATTGCGAAGTGTGTACGTTTCTACCCATGCAGCTATAGCTCTGTTTTACCACTTACAAAGAACAAAGTTCAAGTTGTGGTTTTCCTGTCTTGACTTGTAAAAGTGATGCAATTCGATGTATCAGAAGAACATAAAGCTAAAACAACTGAAACCAACCTATAAGAGGGCAATTTGTTCTAGCAGCAATTTGCTCCAAGCAAGTTCTACTTCTCATCCTGCTACGGTCAGAATGCTCGTGACCTCTTAATTCCTCGCTCCAAAGAAAATTGCATCACACAGATCACCAGACAAAACAACACATTTACAAACATTCGTCCACATTGGCAAAGCTAGCGAATTATCCTTTCTCGAGAGAAATTGACAATCAAGGACTTCTAAACGTTTGAATGAAGCAATCGCCTTTTTAGGTCAGCTGATGCTCATGATATGCTAACACACATGCGCAGAATTTCCCTTGCATAGGCTGCTAAAACTATCTGTAAGAAGAAGTAGCACTATAGATGCGTGCTATCAGTTCTTTCTTGCATCAATCATCAAGCATCTGCAAGTATACATTAAGACGCTATGTATCTGGACATAAACAAAACACAGGAAGACAGCTCCAACAATAGAGTTCATAAAGCTGACATAATAATAACAGAAAAACAGTATCAGAAAACTCCAAACTCCCAAGTTCCAACCGAATAAGAAGATTTTTCCCCCATCCCCTCCATTTCTCAGATAATTACCCCATACTTCTCCTCACTTCGAAAGACCCAAAACCCAGGTTGAGATTGTTTTCGTCTATGAACTAGGGGAATACGGTTATGGAATTCTGGAAACTAGTAATCGGACAGCCCTACTACAAACTTCCATAGGTTATGGACAAATAGAATAAAGTGCAGCAGGTTTAATCTTTTTGGCAAGTCCAGTATTCTCTGAGATCTAATCTAGATATTCTGGGAAGCAGAGACTAATCAATAAAGGCATACAGATAGGAACTCCTACAAAGAACCACCCAGCAAACATCTTTGGTGGTTGTCAGGATGAAGGAAACAACAGCAGCTTCCATTGATCGTTAAGTAACAGCATGTCATCAAAGAAAATAGAGAAAACTTGCTGGATAAGCAAGGTTTTAGCATACAGAAGCTAACATCTACAACATACAAGCACTTTCCACTCATAAACTTAACAAACTTCTATGTGATTAGTATTGCTTCATAGTGCTTCAAGATCAGATAAAATAATGACGATATTGTAATACCAACAGGAAACGGCATGTTATTTCTTTTTTCACATTGCAAGAAATACTACTGACAAAACTTACAGGATAATTACAACAAATACACTCCAAGCTTATAAACCCTCTCCCAGGCCCCAAACAACAACACAAAATAATATAAGCCATAGAAGCTGCTATGCGTCAACAGCACACTTTCACTAACTAGCAGCAACATTTTGATCCACCTGACCAATTCCAAGTACGTGTTACAAGTCATGATCTATCTGAACTGTTGCCTGGCTTGCTTCAGGCTTAATTCTGTCATGTCTGTTGGCAATTTGGTCCATGCCAAAGTTTGGCTTACCCCAGTTGTCCTCCAACGCATAACCACAGATATACTCAGCAGCAAACAAATTACAGCGGCCAAAGGAACCACAACACCCATGTTTCCTCTTGGCCAGCTCTTCAATATAAACCCACCACACACCTCTCCATCAAGGCTACCCATTGAGTTATTCAACTTCATGATCTCCACGCCATTAAGAATACCATCAATTGCATGCGCAAAGCTATAATTTGAAGGTCCAATGCTCACACTCAGAATCCCTGAATTATCTCCCTCGACTATGAAATCCGCATAAAATGGTGCTGCCAAAACCTCATTCGCAACACGTGAGAGATCGAAATCTTTAGACACCAAGAACCCATTGACGTACACGTTGAAGTATAACAACTCGAGAGAAATACTAGCAATGTCGCAGAAATGCAGCCGCACAAGATACTTATAATCTCCAGTCACTGGAAAAACCCACGTCATGTTAACATTAGGTACTGCTGCATTTGTGCTTTTAATCACTCTGGCAGAATTGTACATATTGTCAGGACCGACTTCACGGCTTGCACCTCCTTCTTGGTACTTAATCCTACCACCAAAGAGTACCCTTTCCGATCCATAAGTCGACTTCAGATAAGCATCATCAGGAACCCAAGTCCTCCACAGAGAATCATTAAAAGGAGTAACCTTCGGACCCCCGACACTAACCCTATATGACACTTCGAGCGCCTGCCGGTTCAATCCATTGAAATTCACTAGTTTGCCACCATCAACAAGCTGGGCAGTCTCCAAAATCAAATCTTTGGGCGCAGAAATCACTTCAATCGCATTGACAAATCCAAATTTCGACCTTCCAGCGGGCACAAACGTAAGAACAAGCTTTTCAGCATCGACCCAGATCAGATACTCCTTAATTACGGGCCTAGACGCGCTTTCGCCGCTAAAATTACTCAGCACCACATACCCATCCACCAAAACATGAAATCGAACGTCCCCCAACTCCACCCTCGAGGAATCGAACCTATGGAAATGAAGGCGTACCATGTGCGTCCCTCTCTCCCGGACTTCGAACACGTACTTGGAAGGCCTGGCGAAGGCCCTCGCCGTGTGGTAGATTTGGGGCGTGCCGAAGGCCGGGCTGGCGTCGTTGAGCGAGATCGTCCGGGTCGAGGCCAGGACCCGGGAGCCGCCGGAGCCGGGCGCGTCGCCGAGGAAGGCGCGGTTGTCGACGACGGCGTCGACGGAGGAGCCGCAGTTCAGGAGGTAATTGTCGAGGGGAGAGAAGGGAAAGGAGAGGGCAAGCGCGGGGAGAGCGCACGCGCAGAGCAGCAAGAAGGAGCGGGGATCGAGCTTCGGGAACGCCTCCATCTTCGCAGAGCAGGACGGGAGCAGAGACGATTTCACAACGACGTTCAAGCGGAGCGAGTTAAGATGGGGGAGTCGAGTCGAGTCAACGAGCGAGACGGCGGTGGATTGCCTTTCCTACGCGCTGTACAGCTGGTGCGAGTGGAGGAGGGCTTAAAGCGGTTTGTCCATCGATTCCCATTTCCCATCTCTCCTTCGTCCTTCGTTATCGTCTCGAGTCCCTTGACGGAGTCGGGCGGGGCTCGTTCGTCCGTTGTGCACGAAACGCGTCGTCGTCGTTGCCGGGGGCCCCACCCTCCACCGCCGAGATTTTTCGTTTTCTTTTGGGCCGCAGACTGGAGTTACTCATCTTTGGAAGGGTGGCCCGTAGAGGATGTGGGCCGTGATCTGAGCGCTCAGCGCTGACCCGGCCCGGAAGTGTCGCCTAGTTAGGTTGCAGATTAGGGGTAAGCAGTTCCGGAGTCGATCCGATGAAACTTGAAACTTACCATGTATATCTTAAACCTAGAACTTATCCTGACATGAATCTAAGATTGGTTCTAGAATTTATTCGAGTAGGGGTGAGCATCAGTCCGAAGTCCCTAGATCGACCCTGGACGAACGTGACCTGGCCGATCTTAAATCTATTTGTAAGGAGATTGGCCCGATCCTTAGTCCTGAGACTCCTAGACCTTACACTTTTGTTGGTCCTTGGTCTGGACTTTAGGGTTGGTTCAACCAAAACAGAACCCTTATAAGATATATAATGAATATAATGTATATATCAATATATCAATTCATTACATATAATATTATAATATCTTATATATTTTTGTTTACATTAAACTTTAGTGTCTCCACTTCTATTCTTTTTTATGCAGCTTTATTGTGCAAATTAGAAAGTAGAACCCAATCATGATTTGACCAAAAAAAGTAGAAGCCCTCTTCACTTGCATTGACCTTGCTTGCCGTTTGCCTCTCTTTGCTTGTCTCACTGCTTGACTCTAGTCCTCAAGTTTCTCCTCACTCGCCTCACAAGCACAACTCAATGAAATCACTTGCCTCTTTTGGCCCGCTTCACAAACGTAGCTCAATAATCACAAATTGAGATTTCTATTGTTACATTATCTTAGATTTATAGTTGATATGTATCGGTATTTGATAGTTTTGTTACTCATTTTCACATTATTGATGAATATGTGATTTGAAAGGATATGTTTATCTTTTCAAGAAATACAAAAAATGAAATAAAAAAAATCAGTTGGTCTTAGATTGACTTTGGAACCGGAGACCCATAGAGTCAATCCGGTCCTCAATCCTAAACTCAATTGGGTTGGTCACTGGTCCCCAGTCCCCAAAATTAGGGACCAATTTTGTCTAAGTTGGTTCCTAGTTAGGTATTGGATTGGCTAAACTCAGACTATGCTCACCCCTATATTTAAGAATCGGGCAATTTGTTTTTTTTTTCTCTATTTTGAATTAAACGAAATGAAAGTGAATGCAACAATAAAAACAAAAATTTCACATTTATCAATTACAACAATCCATAAAAAATGAACCTATAAAAAAAAATAATAATAACAAGTTCAAAACATGTAACATCCTAAATTATAGAATTTTAATCCTCAATCATCTATAAGAAATTGGCCGTTAACAAATCATTTACAATTCAAGAATAAATTCTTCAAATATACAAAGACGATCGAAGTCTTGGTAATCAAAGGAATTTGTACTTACAGTTTCTTTTCGTGGCAAAAAGCTCTCTCTACTTTTGCTTTTCACTATTACTGATTCTTTATAAGTATTTTTTTATTCAATTAAGTGAATGAGTTGCACTCCATAAATATATTTATTCAAATGTACTTTTAATGATTATCATTTATTTATGTGTTTTTAAAATTTAAATGAAATTGGAAATTATAGAGTCGTTTCCTTTTAATAAAGTGGTTAGAACTAGATGTGCACATGAAAATGAGTTGGGGGATTTGGTTTTTTGTTTGAATTACACAAGAAATTATTAGATGTGATTATATATACTTCTGCACGTGGAAATAAGCTTATAAATGAGAGCCAATCAATTGTCCTGTTCCTAGTTTGGTTCCTGATTTCCAATTTGTGGTCCAATTTTGCATAGTACAGGTTTCAAAAAATAGCGTACCGGAATATATTCCTTTAGAACCCATAATCAGATGTCTCACCGGTCAAATTTTCATTCTATTCTAAAATCATGTGGATCGACAACCCGGACATGCCTCTTCCTATTTCCTACGCTAACTAGAAGCTGCATGAGCAAGCGAGCTCGATGTTCTTTTTCTCATCGTGCGCTAAGCATGAAGCTTCGCATTAGCAGGGGACCCGTTGGATTGCCGAGAAACAGGCGGAGCAAGGAGCTGAAGATTCTGGCCATCGCGTAAAAGGTTCCGTCTCTTTACTTCCTCCGATTTTCGTCTGTCAAGGGACGCATCAGCGGTAGTAGAGTTTCTTCAATATCACTTTCGTCTCGTTCTTGGGAGTATGTTTTGATATGTCTGAGCGCTCTAGCTCTTCCCGCAGCTCATACAATCCCAGGTGCTGAAGATTTCAGACGATGGCTAAACTTGGCTTTCCCAGTTTAAAATCCATGCGCAAGTTCACCGTCCCTTGCTCAAAATGGCTGTCATGTACGTGTTTGAAGTATCCGACCCAAGTTCCCATAAGAGCGTCACCTCCTTCTCTTCTTGATGCCATCTACTGCTCCAAAGAGTCGAAGATCTCTTGACTCCGTGAAAACGAGTCAGAGAACGCTGGCTCCTGTATCATTCTCGGGTACTACCAGTTACCTGAGAAAACCCACCAACGGATTCTCTCCAAAACTACCCCGCACGCGCTGTGGAAGTAATTTCTCCCCCTTTTTAGCAAGCCCCCTATTGGATTCTCGGTCATTTGCATCATATTTCAGTGGCAAACGGAGTACACGTGAGGAATTGGAAGTATCGGGTGCTTCTGGGGCGGGCAAAGTGGGTGATGAGAATAATGCGGTTGTCTCGAGTGAGTGGCTCGATAAGATAAAGGATACTTGGCACGGCACCGTTGACGTGGCTGGTCACCCAGGGGAAAAGGTGAAGGAGGTATCCGATGAATTGGCTCCTTATGTGCAGCAGGTGCTCGATGGGCACCCTTATGTTAAGTACGTTTTTTTGCCAATTGGTCTTACTTTGACCGTTACTCTATTGGCATGGGTTGTGATGCCTAGAATATTAAGGAGATTTCACAAGTATGCAACACAAGGTCAGGCTGCTTTGCTCTCGGGAACCCCTTTGGGAGAAGAAACTCCTTATGACAAAAGCTTATGGGGGGCCCTGGAGGATCCTGTGAGATATCTCATCTCCTTCATGGCATTTTGGCAGATGTTAGTAAATGCAAGCTTGATCATCATCTCATGTGTACGTGTGTGTTTTGTTTTATGAACCTTAATGTGTACACTGTACGTCTTATTTGAATTTCAGCGCCACGATGGTTGCTCCTACAACTATAGCAACTCAATACATCGGGCAAGCATGGAGGGGTGCAGTTATTATTTCGTTTGTATGGTTCTCGCATCGCTGGAAAACAAATGTGTTCTCTCGTGCATTAGCAGTTGAGAGTTTGGCAGGACTTGATCGGGAAAAGATACCTGCACTAGACCGACTTTCGTCTATAGGGCTGTTTGTAACTGGGTTGATGGCTTTAGCAGAAGCATGTGGGGTGGCTGTGCAGTCTATCACTACAGTTGGTGCTATAGGAGGTACTTAAACTGTTCCTTTATCTGTTATGCCTTCTGTCTGAGAATTACCTACAATCTCAGGCATTATATAGCTACCGAATCATACGCAAAGTAAAATCTTTTGGAGTTTCTTTTGGTAAGTGTCATGTTGTTGCAGCATTCATTATTTGGAAAATTTGAAACTCCTCAGTTATACAAGAGCTCATTCATATGTTTATTGCACTGGCACATACTCTCTATGTACTGTCTCAAGATTTTCTGCAGGACATATCTTGCTACCGCCCATAATGCCAACAGCTATATGATGCCTACAACTCTTGCCCTGCTTTATCCTATTTGTCAACTAAATTTATGCAGGAATAGCAACTGCTATTGCTGCCAAAGATATACTTGGAAATGTGCTTAGTGGCTTGTCTATGCAGTTTTCAATGCCTTTCTCGCTTGGAGATAAAATAAAAGTATGGTTCAGCATCTCAACCCGGCTCCTTACTCCATCTTTGTCATTGCAATTTGTTTTCTTTTTCCCTTTCCTCCTGGATAGGAAATGGAGTTTTGTTCTTCCTAACCATTTACACTAAGCGGAAGCTTTTCATCTCCTAATGCATTTGTTGTGAGAAGTCATCTCATTGTTGTCCATAATTTGGATCTTCTATCAGTACACGATCATGTTGTTCCTAGTTCCTCTGGAAAACTCATGGGCTGTGAATATACTGGGGAACAAGTAGCATAGAGAAACAAGCCTTGACTTTTAAACTTAATAAACTATCTGTTTTTTAGGCTGGATCTATAAAAGGTGAAGTTGTGGAAATGGGGCTTACAACAACATCACTGCTTAATGCAAAGAAACTTCCAGTCATTGTTCCAAACTCACTGTTTTCTAAACAGGTGAGTACTCTCCTGAGGAGGTGGACTACTAGCAGTTTATCTTATGTATGTAGTTGTCTAAATTTTGTAGATCTTACTGTATCCTATTAGAAGGTCTCTCAACAATCTCTCAGAAAATTATAACTTTTACTATTCTTTGCAGGGTTGCGTATTACCCTTTATTTTACACCTGCTTCTGTGCTAGAATACAGTGTTACTTACTGAGTTTGGTAGATAGGTCTAACATTTCGGATATTATCATGTGCTTGGATATGCAAAATACTTATATACTACTATTCTAGCTTGAGCTAAAAAAAAAAACTGTTGTTTGATATTGATTGAGTTCGGTCTGACACTTTAAAATCTTCATTTGTATGCTTGACTGCTTAGTCCACTACGATATTTGATTTCACTGGCAATACCTCTTGCTGGTCGCCCCATTCAAAAAATGGAATAACAATCTAAACTGCAAAGAGTTAGCGAATATTCGATGCTTCATAATCAAAATCGGGCGTCTTGTTAGCTGGATATGCAAGTGTTTTTTATGTAGTTTGTTGTGAGGTAGGAGTAACTGCAATCTTGGTCAGAAAATCTCATTATCGGTCTTCAAAGTTCGCAGGTGATCGTAAATAAGTCACGTGCTGAGTGGCGTGCCATGGTCACCCAAATCCCTTTGCAAAGTGATGATTTGGAGAAGGTTCCGCCTATATCAAATGATATCAAGAATATGCTGAAATCACATCCTAAAGTTTTCTTGGACAGGGAAGGCCCCTACTGCTTCCTGTCGCGAGTGGAAAGTTCTTGCATCGAATTGACTCTCGGCTGCGATCTCAAACGCATGGTGAGCAGTTCTTCCTCTGGTGCACATCTCATGATAAAGCAGCTTTCTACTATCTATAAGAGAACAACCGAGTAAAAAACCTTCGTCTCATCATGCAAGTAGCAATAGCATCATCTGCATAGAAAAGCACATTTTAAAGAAGATGGATGTTTCTTGCTCAGTTGTTCTTTTCTATATGTTTTTCTTTTTCTTTTTAATTGCGTGTTGTACCAGAATAGGTGAGACAGCAAATACGCAAGATTTCGGTATTTTATCTGTCATTATGATATAGGAAGCAGTATTCTTACGCCGCATGCTTAGATTCTTGTGCCATCCAGTCTCCAATTTTTTTTCCTCCTTTCTGAAGCCATTTGACATGTTCTACCATGCTTTGTTGTCATATACTTTCTTGCACTTACGCAATGCTCTGTGGGGTTTTAGGGTGGAGATGAGTTGTACACCACAAAGCAAGATATCCTTCTTCAGGCAGTCCAGATAATTAAGCAGCATGGTGCTAGATTTGGCAGCAGAATGCAAGAAACCACCGGTCAGTGACAGTGAGGAAGAATTGCGAGTTTCCATTTGGATCCAAGACACCAGTTCTGTAGTTGCTTGAGTCATTCATCAATCAGCTCGAAAGAGCCAATAAAACGAATCAATAATCTGAGACCAAAATAATATTTGGAGGACCCTTCGGAGGACTCTTCCGACCAAACAAGAAATATGGAATTATCGGCAAAGTTGTTTCCTTTTTCTTTTCCAAAAATCCAAAGGATTCTACTTAATTTATACATTGTTCATTATATAGGTCATCAATTCAGCATTGACTAAGATAAAAAGGCAAGAAAGAAAAAAAGAAAAAAGAAGAGTGTGCTCTCTTCTCCAATAAAACTTTCAAATAATTTCATCAACATGAGTGGTCTCTATCAAATAAAAAAATTTCAAAACGGCCCGAATGAATATCTAATTTCTTGAAGCTTTGTCTTGTTGATAGTTCATGTAACTACTCAAATTTCCATAAAATTTAAACCTAGAATAAGTGTATAGTTTAACTTCACTTCAATACTATGATAAATAACTAATTTATCCCCCATCGTACAAATAATTTAAATTTAGTTAATATACATAAATAATTTCTATACTAAAACTCGTCTCCACTTTCACTACTCACTCTGGTTCAATCATTACAAGTAACTTTTCAAAAACATCAATCTTAAAGCTCTTGAACTCCTGAAATATGGATCGACGACCTTGCTCGTCGACAAGCCATCGCCGTCCGATGAGAACCTTTGAAGCCCCCACCTAACTCACTGCCGATGTTGAAGTACCAAGCGATAAATCGGTGGGAGCCCACCCTAGCAGCCTCACAATAGCCCATAAAATAAAACTACACTTAATATAGAATATCATTAAATCAGGTACTAACACATCTTGGTATTGTGGGGGGATGATTCATCTTACAAATCTGAAAGAATAAGGGGCTACTTAAAGTCTAGTAAATAAAATTTCATTAGGCCTAAGGTAGGAAATCATTTCATCGCTCAACTCAATATCCATAAACAACAATTTAAGAAAAGTACAAAAACAAAAGCACCATCTTTTTCTCTCCCTCTCTCTTTCTTTGTTCTCTCCAACCTCACTCAAACACTTCACAACTCTCTCTTTCTCTCTCTATATATATAGCAACTCACCCTTGAAAAAACAATAGGTTTCGCGTTTCAACTATTAGAAATTAGTTTTAACATGATAGTTTTAGGTTTCACATTCAAAAAGTTAAAAATTGGTTTTATCATGATAAGTTTTAGAATCCCACCTTAAATTTTCACTTTCTTTAGGCCGAAATTTTGGAAGAGAGGCCTTAAGTGATGTGGCCCATTCAGCTAAGCATCTGTGGCCGACCCGACCCGAAATACCGCCTAGTCAGGCTGCGGACCCGACAACCCGGATCTGCCTCTTCCTCTTCCCCATGCTGACCAGAAACCGCTGAAGCAAGCAAGCAAGCAAGCTCGATTTCCTTCTTCTCGCCGCGGTCGCATAGCATGCTAAAGGATCGAACTTGTCATTACAGCTCGGAACCCGTTGGATTGCCGAGGAACATGCGGAACGACGAGCCGAAGATTCCGACCATCGTCGAATAAAGGTTCCGCCTTTTCTTGACCTCCTCCGATTTTCGTCCGTCAACGGATGTCATCAGCGGCAGGAAAGTTTCCGCAGTATCACTTTCGTTCCGTTCTTGGGAGTATTTCTATGATGCCTGAGCTTTAGCTCTTCCCGCGGCTCCTGCAAATCCCGGGTGCTGGAAATTTCAGGCGATGGCTAAACTTGGCTTCCCCAGTTTGAAATCCGTTTGCAAATTCACCGTCCCTTGTTCGAAATGGCTGTCGTGTTATAGTTCGAAGTATCCTACTCGAGTATCACGTCCATCTCTCGATGCCATCCACTGCTCCAGAGAGTCAAGATCTCTTGACCATGTGAAAGCGTACCAGAGAATGCTGGCTCCTGTATCAGTCTATGGTGCTACCGGTTACCTGAGAAGACCCACCAACGGATTTTCTCCAAAACTACCCCGCACGGGCGGTGGAAGTACTTTCTCCCCCTTTTTGGCAAGCCCCATGTTGAATTCTCGGTCATTTGCATCGTATTTCGGCGGCAAACGAGATGCACCCGAGGAATCGGAAGTATCGGCTGTTTCTGGGGTAGGCAATGTGGGTAATGGGGACAGTGCGGTTGTATCGAGTGAGTGGCTTGATAAGATGAAGGAAGCTTGGCACGGCGCTGTTGATGTGGCTGGTCACACACGGGAGAAGGTTAAGGATGTATCTGATGAATGGACTCCTTATGTGCAGCAGGTGCTCGATTCGCACCCTTATGTTGAGAATGTTGTTATGCCAATTGGTCTTACTTTGACCGGTACTCTATTGGCATGGTTTGTGATGCCTAGAATATTGAGGAGATTTCACAAGTACGCAACGCAAGGTCAGGCTGCTTTGCTCTCGGGAACCCCTTTGGGAGAAGAAGTTCCTTATGACAAAAGCTTCTGGGGGGCCCTAGAGGATCCTGTCAGATATCTCATCACCTTCATGGCATTTTGGCAGATGTTAGTAAAAACAAGATTGATGATTGTCTCATGTGTACTTATGTGTGTTTTTGTTATACGAACCTTAATGCGTACCATGTATGTCTTATTTGAATTGCAGTGCCATGATGGTTGCTCCTACAACTATAGCATCTCAATACATTGGGCAAGCATGGAGGGGTGCAGTTATTCTTTCATTTGTGTGGTTCTTGCAACGCTGGAAAACAAATGTGTTCTCTCGTGCATTAGTACTCAAGGGTTTGGCAGGGCTTGATCGAGAAAAAATGCTTACACTAGACCGACTTTCATCTATAGGGCTGTTTGTAATTGGGTTGATGGCTTTAGCAGAAGCATGTGGGGTGGCTGTGCAATCAATCATTACAGTTGGTGGTATAGGAGGTACTTAAACTGTTTCTTTATCTGCATATGCCTTCTATCTGAGAGTTACCTGCAATCTATGGCATCATATAGCTACCAAGTCATTAACACAACATAAAATCTCGTGGAGTTACTTTTGGTAAATCTCATGATGTCGCAGTATTCATAATCTGGGAAATCCCAAGCTCCTCTCTTAGACAATAGAGCTCATTCATAAATTTATGGTTCTCAGACATAGTCTCTCTATCTGCTGTCTCCTTATCTTTTTAGGATATGTCTTGCTAGCGCCCATAATGCCAAGAGCTCATATGATGGCTACAAGTCTTGCCATGCTTTAACCTATTTGTCAACTAAATTTATGCAGGTGTAGCAACTGCTTTTGCCGCCAGAGATATACTTGGAAATGTGCTGAGTGGCTTGTCTATGCAGTTTTCAAAGCCCTTTTCGCTTGGAGATACAATAAAAGTATGGCTTAGCATCAACCTGGCTACTTACTACATCTTTGGCATTGTATTTTGTTTTTATTTTCCTTTCCTCCTGGATGTGGAATGAAGTTTCGTTATTCCTAACCATTTACTCTGACCAGGAGCTTTTTGTCTCTTAATGCATTTATTGTGATGTGTCATCTGATCATTATTTTGAACTAACTCTGCAGTTAATCACTTGATTTGGATCTTCAATTAATACATGATCATGTTGTTCCTATT
The DNA here is from genome assembly GCF_016545825.1 of Eucalyptus grandis. Lineage (NCBI taxonomy): Eukaryota > Viridiplantae > Streptophyta > Magnoliopsida > Myrtales > Myrtaceae > Eucalyptus > Eucalyptus grandis. The sequence goes on from NC_052615.1 coordinate 35,443,588, forward strand.
TCCTCTGGCAATCTTATGGGCTGTGAATATAGTGGGGAACAAGCAGTAGCCTTGACTTCTGAACTTAATAAATTTTCTGTATTTTAGGCTGGATCTATAGAAGGTCAAGTTGTCGAAATGGGGCTTACGACCACATCACTGCTTAGTGCCGAGAAATTTCCTGTCATTGTTCCAAATTCGTTGTTTTCTAGCCAGGTGAGTATTCTTCTGAAGAGGTGGATTACTAGCAGTGTTATATTTTGCATGTAGTTACCTGAAATTTGTAGATCTTACTGTATCCCTGTCGGAAGGTCTTCACCAATCTCTTGGAATATTATAATTACTGTTCTTTGCAGGGGTGCTATATTACCCTCTATTTAGAGCTGCTTCCGCACTAGAGTGGGGTGTTACTTACAGAGTTTAGTAGATTAGTTTTAATATTGCTGATGTTACGTGCTCAGATTTGCAAAATACCTGAATACTCACTAGTCTTGCTTGAGCTAAAAATTACTGTTATTTGATAATGATTGAGTGGTTTGACTGTTGATAATCTTCATTTGTATGTTTGACTGTTTACTACTTTGGACCTTTTGCTGGATGAGGTAGTCCCTATGATATTGGATCTCACTGGCAATACCTCTTGCTGGTCGTCCCATAAAAAAAAAAAAAAGGAAAAACAAATAAAACTGCAAGGAGTTGTGAATTTTCTGGATCTTTAGGATTGCTGTATTCTTTTCAATCAAAATTGGGCAATTTTAGTTGGATATGATGTTGTTTTTATCTGCTTTGTTCTGTGGTAATAGTAACTGCAAATTTTAGTCAGAAAACCTCATTATCAGTTCACAAAGTTTGTAGGTGATTGTAAATAAGTCGCGTGCTGAATGGCGTGCCATAGTCACCAAAATCCCTTTGCAAAGTGATGATCTGGAGAAGATTCCACCAATATCAAATGACATCAAGAATATGCTGAAGTCACATCCAAAGGTTTTCTTGGGTAGAGAAGTCCCTTACTGTTTCCTGTCACAAGTGGAAGGTTCTTATGTCGAACTGACTCTTGGTTGTAATCTCAAACATATGGTGAGTAGTTCTTCCTGTTGTGCACATCTCATGATAAAGCAGTTTTCTACTATCTACTTTAGAATGTGTTTTTACGTAGATGATGGTGCTAATGCTACTTGTATGAGATGAATGTTTCTTACTCAGTTGTTCTTTTATATATAATTTTTGAATTGCGCGTTATACCAAAAAAAGTGAGACAACCAATACACAAAATTTCAGTTTTTATTTTCATTGTTATGATACTGGAGGCAAGTATTCTTGCATCACATGCTTTGATTCTTGTGCCACCCAGTCTCTAATTTTTTTTCCCTTTCTGAAGCCTCTTGCATGTTCTACCATACTTTGTTGTCATACTTTCTCTCATATATGTAATGCTGTGTGGGATTTTAGGGTAGAGAAGAGTTGTACACCACACAACAAGATATCCTTATTCAGTCTGTCAAGATAATCAAGCAGCATGGTGCTAGATTAGGCAGCAGAATGCAAGAAACAATTGGTCAATGACACTGGAAGAATGCGAGTTTCTATTTGGAGGTAAGACACAAGTTATGTAATTGCTTGAGTCATTCATCAAACTGCTCAAAAGAAGTTATCTAATTCGTATCTAATTTCTTTAAGCTTTTTTGGCTGACAGTTCAGCTTGCGGCAAGGACCATCTGCAGATCGGAAGCCTGATTTTTTGTTTTGTGCCCTTTTGCTGCTGGTTCAAGTCATCACCATCCAATATCACATTAATTCATGCCCCAGAAGCTCTACCTTCGCCTACCATTTCTAAGGATATGAGCCCTGGTTTCCCTTTCATGTCGATTTTGTTGAAAGCTTTGACAGGAAAGGGAACTTGACAACTGAGACCGTGGTTAAGTGCTCTTCGGGGAAGTTGTTCATGTGCATGTACAAAGAATGATTGACGGCATTGTGTGCTGATAGTGTCATCTCATGTGGCCTTTTCTGTTTCTTCTCATTTGAGAGGCCGTGCGGAAGTCCAAAATCCTCAGACTAGTGTGGTTTGAAATTGTCTTCTACCGGGAGTCAATTATTTTCATCAGTTACCACAGCAAATGGCAAAGGAGATGGTTTAATCCATTTACTATCTCATGAATTTGATCTTCCGTAGTTTATTCACGACCAAATTCCACAAATAGAACTGATCGCCAGTTTCCATGGCCAAAGCCAACGGAAGATATGATTCCATGAATGATCTCAATAACTTGTGCTTAATCTGGAGGGAATCGTCCCCCCCACCCTGGATTGGCTGGCTTCTTTGGAATTTCTCTTAAGAGAGTTGATATGCTCGCTTTGGATTGTTGCAGCTATGGACTGTGACGCGCATATGAATCTCTCGGCCATTTGTTTGGCATCGGTTTTTCAGGTGATACCGGAATCTTCCTTTGGCCATCACCCGTTAAATGACGATGGAGGCCATCATCCACAGAGTTCGATACAATTGCTGACTTAATCAACCTCGGTGCGTATGACTAAAGAAAAATAATCAATCCATTCGAATGCTGAGTATCTTCGCTTGTGAAATCTGAAGTGGTCAAACAGATCGCGCTGCACCTTTAATATTTTCAAGGGCTACCCGTGGATGTTCCAAAACGGCTGACTCGACCAAATAAAAGTAGTCGGAGGGACGCGGTTGGCAATGACCTAACGCAAGTTGCTTAAATTTTCGGTTTTGTCTTAACTTTCTCGTATTGGCGAATCGTCCAGGACGGCAAATGCTTGTCTGCCCACTCATATTATTATTTGTATTACCTTTTACTATACACTCCACGCAAAGAACAGAGATGGACAACAGATTTCTCTTACCTCCAAATTTTCTGTTCACACGTCTGCAAGCCGCCTTTTCTTGACCGGTTCAAAGGGGAGAAATGCAAAATTTCCGCTTCTTGGTCATACCCTCCACAGCACGATGATCAAGGCAATGCGGAAAGTCAAATCGAGCTTTTCAGGACTGGTTCAAGCGGATAAGTACAAAATTGGTCATACCCTCCACAGCACGATGATCAAGGCAAAGCGGAAACTCAAATCGACCACAGCAGCGCCGAGTAGACAGCACAACGACGCATCACAGCGCACACATTATTTAAAGCCTGGCGAAAAGTTAAAGCACCCAACATAAAGGGACTGACCAATTGAGTAATCAACACAAACAGAGATAAAGACGATATTCTTCAGCATCGCACTAATTTTTACATTAACATATATCCCTGACCTTAGATCAGTGCTAGTTCCAACAAACGACACAAACTGTTCTAGTAGCAGCATAGCACGCCTTACACTCACACCACAAGTAACATGTCCACGACATGGAGTCTTACATACTCTCACCATTAAAGATAACGCAATACATGGTTGATTTTTATAAGAAAGCACAAAGATATCTAGAGAACTATCGCTCCACAATGTTTTTTTGCATTTGCGTTGAAGCTGGACCATTGGCTCTAAGATTACACAGCAAAGCATCACGCCCGGTTAAAACAACCTGGAAGAAGCCATCCACTTCCTTCTCAAGAAGATCCAGCCCCTGCGAAAGATGATCAACGCTCCCACGTAAACTGGAAACAGAGCTACGGACAGATTCCTCTTCAACTGTGCCCTCCCTAGAGCGGATCAGTGGAGACAACTTCTTGACATTTGCTTCAACTGCTTCCTGCTCCTTGAAGATGGCCACACTACCACTAGAAGGTCGATTTCTAATGCTACTATTTACACTTGTCAGCAAGTTAGTGAAGGAAAGGCCCCACAGGTGTGTATCAGAAACACTCAACTCCAACAGTTTCTTGGCTGAGCCAGAGAAGGCAGCAACAAAGACGCTGCAAACAAATAACGTCTGCACCTTAACACCATACATGGCACGCATCAGAACCTTACCTTTGGCTGAGTTTTTAACCTTGGGCAAATCAAGAGATTCCCTCAGACCATCCAGTATACTGCCACAGTTCTCAAACCTGGGGTTCCTCGAGCTGATATGATGTCTCCAACGATCAAGGGAAGAACTAGCACGGATAAATTGTTCGGGACATGAGGATTCCAGATTGTGGAGAACGCATTGGAGCATTAGACGGCCTTGGTTCAGGCGTGAGATCTCAGAGCTGAAGGCATTGCATAAATCAAGCAGCTTCACACTGATGTCAAGGTATACATCAATCCACTTGTCATCCCAATCACAGACAGGAAGCTCAAGTGTAGTGATTAAATTTTTTATGTCGCCGTGGGTTTCACAAAGTGACTTCATAGCCTTTTCCATCCAAGTTAAGTTAAGCACATCACCCGTCTCTTTTGGGTCAAGTTTCCTAAATCTATCTGCTACTGTTTCCTCAAAATTGTTCAATACTGCAATAAGTTTTGAAGATAGATGAGAACCCTTTGGCGATATCATCCGAAAAGGATTCCCAAAAGGAAGAAGGGTCGCTGTGCATCATGAGGACGGCTCATTTTGTACGTAATCACTGCAAAAAAGACAAAAATAATCCCAATCAGATAATCATGCCAACCACTTGGAGCAAGGGATTCATGTTTCAGTTTTTCTCCCATGTCAAAGACAAGGTCAGTTTTACAAGCTCTATATAATAATTCACAGAAGCAAGAACACAAACAGAACCTCAAAACACTTGCACAGAAGCTCCAGTTTAGAGGATTCCAATCTCAACTTCCTTTTATGAGGAATTTCGCCAGAAGATGAGGGATACTTATCTTATTTGCACAGAAAGATACGTTCCACAGAAATCAAGAAAAACACAACAATCTCTTCACCACATGAACGCAAAAGCGGCGAAAACAGCAACGACATATCCCTTCAAAACACCGTAACCAACACAAAGAACGACTTTTAGAAACCTAAACAGTATACAAAACACAGGAACCCATCCAAAGAAGAGATGCGCCTACAAAAATAACAAGATAAGCAGATAAAAAGCAATTCAAACTTGTTAAAAGAGAGTATGTTCCTCAGACTAGGAGCAAACAATATCACGACCAATTCCCGACAGAAAATCCACGGATCGGCTTCTAAACGGCGCTAATCTACCACGTATCCACGGATCCGCTTCTAAACGGCGCTACTCTGCCACGGATAGACATGCAGCGGCGAGAATTCTTCGCCTCAGAATTCCAATCGACCACCGTCAGATCATCAACACCTCCGTATCAAGAGCAAATCCCAAGCAATCAGGCAGATCTAAAATAACGAGCACCAAAAAAGGCCATCGATGGAAAAGTCGGAGAAAACGAGCGGATCCGCCGCGTACTTACAGATCTATCGGATCGGCGAGCGAAAAAAGGTGCGGGTCGACCGAGATCGAGGCGGATTATGCAAGAAGAGACGGGGGAACAAGAAAAGGAAAACCGCAACGACCGCCGCGGTAAGGTGAAGGAAACCCTCGCCTTCTTCAAGACGCGGCAGCAGCAAGCGAAATCGAAAACGATTCTACCGAATCGAAGCTGAAACTTAGTAAGAGAGGACACGACGAGGAAGGAGGAAGGAGGAAGAGGAATCGATCATACCTCGGGAGATATGGCGGAGACGAAGTTGCGTAGACGAAGTTGCGGAGAAGGCTGCGGAGGGAGGAATGCGGACTTTGAACGCGGACGGATGGATGGATTGGTTGGTTGTAGGGTTCGTGGAAAATGTGGAGGAGGATGAGGAACGAGTCCGCCAAGGGGAGGGGGACGCGTGGGAGGACGTGATTGGAGGGCGAGGTAGCCGGTAGGGGGAGATTTTTTTTTCTTTTCTTTTCTTTTCTTTTCTTTGCTTTTTCTAATCTTTTTTTTTTTGGTCCCATCCTCCCACTTGGGTGAGCGTGAATTTCCGCTTTTGCCCCTCGGGGCGGCTCTTCTTATCGGTTTTGCTTGCGTGTGCGTTGCTTCGCTTTGCCATCTTCCTTTTTTGAGGTCTCTGGTTTAGCACACAGAGAAATAACGTGCGGTGGTGGGAAATTACCGAGGTGCCCATTGGATTGCCCTTTCGCAGCAGTAATCTTTTTCTCTCTCCTTTTCCTCCCCCTTAAGATTTTTCATCCATGAAGAAGCACCTCGAAGTTTCTGGGATCTTGCGAGTCCCTCCTAGATTAGCTTCCCCTTTTTATGACGTCATGCTTGTCGAAATTTAATGACTAAGTTTAATTACCAAAACGATCGAAACCTTACGTCTTAAGAAATTGTATGATTCAGGACACTTCGGTACAAAGTATTTTTACTCAGAATCATCCCTTTAATAGCAATTCACCTTGAAAATCGATCAGGCAAAAAAAAAAAAAAAAAAAAAGGAAGCATCTTTAGTTTCTAGTCTTTTGCAAGTCTCTTAATTAGTCATGCTTGTCAAATCAATTAACGGCTAAGTTCAATTATTAAAGCCAACGGAACTTTATGTCCTAAGAAACCGTAAAATTCAGGGATACGTCAATACGAGATACCTTTACTCATAATATCATTTCTCTTTGATAGCAAATCCAACATTAATATTCCGATGATTATTCTAAGTATTTTGTCAACTATCTAAGCCATGCCATGTATAAATAAAGCTCATATCTTGGCAAAAATAAAAAAATAAAACCGGGACAAATTGCCATGTTTAATACCCTAGATGGTATAATTGTAACATATAAAGTGCCATAACCTGGAAAGAGCACAATATAGTTGGCAAACTTAAAGCGTGTGCACAGAGAAGGGAAACAACGCGCCAATTGGTGGCAAATCATGCCCTCAGTCCTAAATTATTCACTGAACTTTCTTGTCTAGTACCTCTCATGGCCTTATAATGTTCGATGATTTTTAGCCCACTTCACGTGAAACAAAAGAAGTATTTCATCTGTCCATTTCAGGCCATAAGAAATAAACAAATAAAATAAAAAAGCTTTGAAAGTAACGGACATATTTATGGCGACCCTAATTGTTGTCGTTAACGCGAGGGTTTTGGCATTATATATTGAAAATAAAAAAAATAAAAAAAAAACCCCACATTTGACACGCACATTATACTCTAAGGAGATAATTCTAAAAGAGAGAACCAAGAAAAAGCCACGTCCAGTGATAATTAATAGGACCAAGTCAGAATAATTGCAGAAAGAGAGGATGATGGGACAGAAAAAGATTCTAAATTGAACAGGCTCTGTTGAGTGAAGAGGAGGGCATGTCTTGGCATGTTGATAGCGAGATGCAAGCTGCAAACCATGTGTGGCCAGCCAGCTTGCGCGCGAGCGTGCATGCGTCCAGGGATTACAAGGAAGAAGAACATATTGCGAACAACGACAAGGTGCGGTTGCTTCCACTGGTCAGGCTGGCCACTGGGTCCATCTCCCCCCACAACCCTCCAGTTCAGGAAACCAGCAGCGTCAATGGCGAACAAGAGTCGCTCGCCCATCAGGACAGCTGCCCGAGTAGGGCCACCGGGTGTATTCATCTCGACTCGGGGCGGGGTGACGATAGCGATGGAAGTTTTTAGAGCCATGTGAACAAGCTTTACACTCTCTATTGGACGAGGAATTGACAAAGAGATGGTATAAAAGAGGCCAATGGTAAGTTTTCCAACTATAGCAACAGATCTCTCTGCTCACAGCAGATCCAGTGGGGGAAAACAAATAAGAAGAGGAAAGGTGTAACTAATGCATAAATCAGATATAAATGACAATTTCCTGAGTAAAAATGGTATCTATATTTGCTTTGCAGGTGCATCTTGTGTTTGTTATCTCCATCTAGTAGGCTGCTGATAGTTCCTATCGCTATCATATCTACTCGAATCGGAAGTTCCTTCGCTAGTAGCTTTACTTCCTAACCTTGCATCAGCATGGTTATCCTGCTGGTTTTCCCGGTTTGAGAGTGAAGGCTCTCTCCCAATTTGACGATCCTGCATTCAGTTAGTAAGAAATTTATCAGAACAGATCGAAGAACAGGAATTTCCTCATTCTGCCCTTTTTGACAGTGTGAAGGAGTGACGTTTTGGAAAGACAAAAAGTCACATACATCACGGAACAGCAAGTCATCAGCCTCAAGCATGTGCATTACATGACCCATTTTGGGCCTCTTCGTTGCATCAGGGTCAACGCATCTAAGAGCAACCAGAAGAATCCGCTTGAGCGCTTTTGAAGCAGGCATCTCAGGCAGCTTTGGATCGACTACTTCCTCAGCTTTTCGATCTCCAACCATGGCCTTCAACCAGTCAACCAAATTCACCTGCAATTATTTTGCCATTTCAAAGTGAGTTCAAAGTGAAAGAGAAGACAGTGATGGAAGATGGAAATCTGCAAATTTCATGTTACATGCATCACACCAACCTCGCCCTTTGGTCGACTATAATCAACAGGACTTCTGCCCGTTATTATTTCCATGATCAGTATTCCAAAACTGTAGACATCACTCTTCTCATTCAGCATTCCGGTGCAAGCATATTCTGGTGCTACGTAACTGCAGAAATACTTGCCTTCAGTGACTTTCTACTTAAAAAAGAGCTAGCAGACATAACTAAGAAGAAACAAAAGAAGTTGGACTAACCCAAATGTTCCCATCACACGGGTTGTGACATAACTCATATCAGAACAAAGAAGCTTTGCAAGTCCAAAATCTGACACCTTCGAGTTCCATTGTCGATCCAGCAGTATGTTGCTGGACTTCACATCTCGGTGGACAACTTTAGGTTCAAGACCCTCATGAAGGTAGGCCAATCTGCCAGGTTGCAAAAGTAACACATCAGTTTGAAGAACATAAAGCACGAAAAGCAAATCTTGGAAATGAAGAACCACTTGGATGGACTCCAATATAAGTATCCAATCACTCACCCCTTTGCGGTTCCAAGTATAATATTTATACGAATATTCCACGTAAGAGGGCTGACCTCGCCTACATCCCCATGAAGCCACTGGTCTAGATTTCCATTGTCAACATACTCATACACAAGCATCCTAGCAAAAACAGGAGAAATCCAACCTATTAGCATATTCAACAGCATCCACAAGTTCAACCTCTGGTTGGAAGGCAAGTATTAGTACCTATAAGCACCCTCAACGCAATAACCAAGCAGCCTGACAAGATTTTTGTGTCTTACGCGCCCAATCACTTCAACCTCCACCTTGAACTCTTTTTCAGCTTGTCCCCTGATCATTGATAATTCTCGTGAACTCACATATTGTGCATGCTTGCGGTGAAGAAAAGAAAAGAAAAGAAGGATGCCATCCAAGTTCCAACAGTGTAAGGATCACATCACAGAAAAGTCAGTGGAGGAAACGTGAAAGGGAAGATAGTAGTACGAGAATATGCAGCGTAATTTGCATGAAAATACAGCTTTTTTTCCCTGAGTGACCAGCAAAATAAAAAATGAAACTTTTTCGCCCATGCGTAAAACTATTTTCTTTTTCATGTTCTTGGCTGATAAAACAGAGAATAACTTGCAAATTCTTTGAGATGCAGAAAAGGACCGTTGAACCAAATTTCAGATTCTTTAAAGAAAGGCCTAGAGACAAGACAATAGGATGTCAAATCCACCAAACACATGATAGGCGCTTCTGAGCAAAAGCGGGTCACTTTCTTTTATACAGCTTGACAAGTTTCTATTCCTTCAGCAGCAACCTCAAAAGAAAAAGTCAAAAGTGGAAAGCAACACGAAGGCTTAGATCAAAATTTCTCATCTCAACCAGCTCGCTTTTCACCAATCAAATTGCTAAGTATAAAAGCAAAATTCACCAAAACACATCCAAAATTAATCCTTCTACTATCGCTTCCACCCCAGCAACCAAACCCATGCCAACCCAACAGTACAAAACATAAGCAAATCTCCCTCACATAGCAATCACCTGCACATACATTCTATGACTGATAAATATACACAACAACAAATAGCAGCATCCATTCAGGAGGATGGCAATTCACGCCGATCAATTCGCGTTGCCACACTAAAAAAAAAAAACTGAAATATCAACTCTAATCATTCCAATGAAGCATAGAACAGCCAACTGGCACGGGGATGTTACCTGTTATTAAGGAGATTCTTCACAGCCACTCTCGTGCCATCGCCAAGCACGCCTCTGTACACAATCCCGTATCCACCTTCGCCGATCACATTCTCCTCGCACAACCCGCCCGTTGCCTCCTCGAGCTCCCTCAGCGTGTACCACCGCCCCCACCCCAAGTGCGACACCTCGGGCCCCACGTTCCCGCTCCCCAGCGACGCCGTCTCGGTCCTCTCTGTCCCCCTGCTCTCCCCGCTCGAGTAACGATCCGAGTACACCACCCGGTGCTCCACCTTCCCCATGTCGATCTGGATCTCCGGCACCGGCCCCGCGTGGGGCGCCTCCGACGGCACGATCTCCAGGATCTCCTTCGAGATGGGGGGCGTGGCGGCCGCCGCCGCTTCGGGTGGCCCGCCCCCGCCGCGGCGCCGCCCCCGCTTGGAGCCGCCCTTCCCTCCGCCGCCGCCGCCGCCGCCGCGCCGGCGGGAGGTGAGGCAGAGGGAGAGGAAGAAGAGCGCGACGACGATGAGGGAACCGAGGAAAATGCCGATGACGACCCAGAGGCGGAGGCCGAAGATGGAGGTCGGCTTGGAGAGCTCGGTGTTCACGAACGACGAGTTGTAGACCGACATCTTCGCGCCGACCCGCCGGACAAAATCGGGCCTTTCGGCGAACGGCGGCGTAAAGATGGCGACTTGAGAAGCGGGGCGGGGAGAACGACTTCGAATCTACCGCATGGGACAGTCCATCTAGAGAAAGAGAGAGAGAGAGAGAGAGAGAGAGTACTTCCTTTTTCTCTTAGCTTTTTTCTCTCACTAGAACGTTGCAGTACAGAGAGAGAGAGAGAGAGAGAGAGAGTGGAGCATAAATGAGGAGAGGAGGAGGCGATCTGTCTGTCGGGAGCTGGATGTCCAGCTGGCGAGGATGGAACAGGGCTAATATTTTTCTCGTTCTCGTTTTTGGTTTTGCGTTTGGGTTTTCGTTTTGGGAAGAGGCGGATGACGTGGACGGATTCCTCGTAACGCAGGGGGGCGACATGTGCGCTAATTCCGTTTAAAGCGATTTAAATTAACCTCGGCCCGGTCGGTCGGGTTACGCTCTCCTCGTCTTTTGTCCCCGGTCGGTCGCGTCGTTTCGATGAACGGTTCTTCTCTTTCCATCTTCGCCTGCGAAAAGCTAAGTAATGATGGCCCGATTACCGTCAAATTTCTGACCAAAAAGCCATATTACCGTCAAAATGCGATCGTTGGATTCGTCCCAACGCCCATTTCGGCTTAGCGTCCGACCACGGCGTCTTGTTCGAAAAACGAGACCAGTTCTCGCTTGAATGACAACTTGGGAGGCACCACTTGGTTGACGTATTCCGAGGGACGGAAGACCGGAAACCTAGTCAGTTTTTCAATTTTCAATGCGTTGATTACGAATTACATGAGAGAGAACAATGTGTTGAAAACTGTAAAAATAGATTCTGAGTTTTGCTTATCCTTTAACTCTAAAGTTAAAGATAACTTTGTATTTGTAGAACTCATTTGGTAATTGTTACAATAATTACATAGACTAATCCAAAAAAATTTAAATTTTAAATTAATCTATTATGTGGTAATAATTACATGAAATAAGAATGGACTAATTTAGATATTTTGAATTAATCCGTTACAATAATAATTACAGTAATAACTAAATGATGAAAGTATTAACTAATTTAAAATATTTTGAATTTGAATGAGTTATGCCATTAAGTTATATAATCATCTTATCTAGACCTTGACAATAATTGATTGCGTGGCATTTCCGTTCACAATCATCTAAAATTTCCATGTGGCACAAATTGATGATTCAAATTAGTTTTAGTTTCGCTTAACAAGCTTGGTAGATGTACAGTAGGATTGCCAACGTATTTCTTCATCGACGAATTCTCCCGGCGTCGATTTTATCCCGCACAGGAACGGACGTCCTTTCGTAAAAATTTTACTAAAATGGGTATCCTTCGAAGGTGCTGTCATCGCACTTCCCTCACTAAACGTACTCAAACTTGTGCAGATACCAATTACTTGCGCCGGTTACGTCACCATAACCAAAACGAGAAGCCAATCATGGCAGATTCCTAACTTGAAGTTTATTTTATTTTATTTTATTTTATTTTTGGGTCGCAACTTGTAGTCGAATCGACAAGGTCTATTGCAATCAAGAGAATTTCGTGCTCCCACTTGGGGCATTTCTTGTGGCCCGATACGAGAGCAGCTGGTCACGAGGGGAGAGCGACCTCTCGATTTCTTTTCCTTCCTTTTCTTGTAGGAGTTCATACGGCTCGATATCATTAAATGTAGGTAGCGTGCACATGATTAGATTCCGAGCGCATGCCCTGCTGTCGACGCAAGTTGCGAAACTCGCATGATCATCATGGTCCTTTCCGAATTATCTCCGGTCAATAATTGGATACTCCTGACAGAGCAACTACGCAGGAAGCCCATGTTCTTTCTAAAAAAGTTTCTTAAAACGCAAAGGCGCCGAGAATGAGTGGACAGCTCAACGACCGTTCAAGCAATATTGACCATTTTCAATCTCGTGAATCAGTCGGCGCTTACTTAACAAGAGAGAGGAGCATTTTTTGATAATTCATTGTCGCCTCCATGTTTAGCAGCTTCTATCAAACATACCGCAGAAAGTCACGAGAGCATATATGCCCGAGATTTGGTAAACACAAAGCACCGACGAACAGGTGGTACGCTAACTAGTATCAAAATCCCAAAACTGCAGTTTATAAGCCCAGGGGACTTGATCATTCCCGTCTCTCTTCACTTTCCCGGATTTAAACACCATCCTCCCCCTCACTACTTTCAGGCATCAAATTATGAAAAATTGGCTCCGCTTGTCATATCATAGGAGTAACATAACTATGACTCCATGACCCGATTTGTTGATCACGAGCAAGTCTTCCTCCATGTGCTATCCATAAATGTTACCTGAATCAGTCTTCTTTCTTGTCCGATTTATCAATGGCAGCCAATCTTTCAACCAGCGGAGGATGAGAATAGTGATAGGCTGAATACCAAGGATCTGTGTTCATCGCCGACAAATTCTCCTCCTGAAAACACAAAACAAAGCCATATGATTTGAACTTTCATTAGTTCAGGCAGAACGCTGTAGACATGTATCCTTTATGCTCTGTATACTGGAAAACTGTATGAAAGTAGTGTCATTGAACTATGCACTAGTCTACTTCCAATTTAAATATATCAAGACCGCAACAGTGCTTTTGGGTTATTGACTTAGAAGAGAGCCACTCTAGTTTTTAAGACGAGAGAGGCAGTATAAATCACCTGTAGTTTCACAAGTCCACTACGAAGTTCAGAAGCATAGCCCAACTTCTTAGCAAAAGCATCAGCCTAAATAAACACAGGACAGTCAAATGCACAAGTTAGTTTTCAGGAAGAGATACATATATACCGAGAAACTTCAGTAAAGACAAAGATGAATTACCTGAAATTCAAAGGACCGGCTCACCAAATTCAGAGCAAAACTTACTAGGTGCTGAAGAGGTATAACAGTGTGCTGCAACCAAAGTGCGAGAAAGTATGTCAACACTTTTTTCCCAGGACTCTCTTTCTTGCTCTTGCTCACATGGAGAGAGAAGCAGAAACAAAGAACATGGTATAATGTTTATATGACACAGACAAAATAGTTCATTGTTGGCTATAGCCATCAAAATGTATAATGTTGCCACCACATATTGATTCAAAAGTTTCCTACTCAATAGATTTAGGTTTGTTACCGCATTCCAACCAAAGGCAATGTGGGAACATGTGACAATTTATTCTGAAAAATAATCATTGATAGGCCAAAGTACACCCCACTCTAAACTACCGTGGTCATTCTTATCAGAGTGATACCTGGAAAATGATGAGTCCAATGAGCACTGGCTGTGTATCAAAACCAAAACTTTTAAACAGATCACTGGAGTTCCTCACAAGAGTATATCCTCCAAATTGCAGAAATGTGAGAATCTGCATCCAGATAGTAAGAGTGATGAGAGAAGAAAAATCTGATCACCTAAAAATTTCCAACTAGACACCTGAATGTTTCTTAACTTGTTGAAGTTCTAAATATCATCCTTTAGTGATTAGATGTATATGAAATTAGTTTGCACTATTACATCAAGCCAGGCCGTTGAGAGTTGGCACAATGCACACAGTAAGCAAATGCAGCAATTTCATTCAGTCGAATTCATCTATCAACATCTTCCCTTCAAAATAGAGGAACCTAATGTGAAATTGCTCCATTTACTAATCCATTCTTCCCGAAAATAACATTAAATTCCAGCCAGAAAAACTTATTATTCATCATCTCCTTTTCACAATCCCTGAATTCTGCATATTTTCAAAATCAGTCACCATAACACCAAACAAAATTAATTGTCGACTAAAACAAGCAAATGAATGTATATATATATTGTACAGGCATCACATGCACTTTATCAACCTTGTTGAGGTATAGGCATATCCAGAGAGTGAGGTTCCGCAATTTAGACTAATTACGACTAATTGGGAGCTTCTGCAACCATAACATTTATCTATGCAGCCTTATCTTTACCAACAACAATTGTAGGGATAACCAATTTATTAATGACAGTTGATGTCATAACTAAAGGGCAAATGGTTTATTTTCCAATATCTTAATCAAGAGGAAAAGGCAAGTCCCCAATTTCTTTTGTGGACAAGATTAAACGTAAGCCCCCTACTATGCTAATGAGTTGTTACATTAAGATGCTAAAAAGAACACATTGTCAAGCCCAATCCAAGAAATATATTCAAGGAAATCTGCAGATATCTTTTCTTTGTTAGAGTACTACGCCAGAGTATTCATAAACCAATTCCCTTCTATACACCAGAGAATTACGGTACATTGAATCAAAGTGAGGAATGAAAATTTAACCAACCACAGAACTGAAATAGTTTTACCAGGAATGAAAAAAAAGTTTACCTGTACAGCAATAAAAGAGTACATAGTGTGATTAAGCTTCCAATGTCCCAACTCATGAGCAATCACAGCCACAACCTCCTCAGTCTTGCACTGCAAAAAACAATTTTGGCCAATTAAGTTCTGTCTGCTTGAAAAAGAATGGAAAATTTTGATGGCCATATTCCAACAATTACACATTCTTAGCGTGAAAAGTAATTAAAATACTGATCACCAATTGGTTTAGTGCAAAAGGACGGGGTGGGACAGGAAGTCAGAAACCAATCCATCACCCAATGGAAAAAGGAAAGAAAATCAGCAGAAGAGAAAAAAATAAAAACAAGCGTGTGAAGAATGTGAACACATGCTCTGGGAAGAGAGGGAGAAAAGAAAGAGATAGAGAGCTTATTTACTACTCTTTGAACAGATTATCATGGAACTTCACATAAAATAGTCAAAAGAAATGCACCCTTTTCGACAAGTAAAAACTAGTTTCACATAAACTGCAAAGTTGAGAACAGCTATTCTCAAGACACTAAAAAAATCGGATCAATAAAAGGTCTTTAAGGCCAGTACTTAGAAAATTAAAAATGCTCCATACCTGCTGAATAAGGGTGTCATATAACACAATCCGTTTGTTTTTGAAGAATCCATACATATAGGCCTGCATGAGTATTCAAGTAGTCAGTCCACAGACCATGCAAGCTATGCATCTGTACCATCGTGAGCACCAGCAGACATGGAGGCAAAAATTAATAAGTTACACAATATGCAGGAACAAGAGAAGCAATGATTCATTCACTTCATCTTCCCTAAATTTTTCATAGGTATCTATCTACCTATCCACAATCCTCTTAACAATTAACCTGCCTTTATTAGTTCACATATATGCTCTTTAGACCTTTATTTGCACCCTGTACTACCCTCACTAGATACCTGGGCAGGACCATTATAAATTGCTAATAATGTCACATCTTTCTTTTAGTAATCGCCGCATGCAGTTGATATTATCAAGCAACAAGGTTGTAATGATTTGGGATAACAAAGGTGACCAAACTTGGCATACTCTTTCAGACTCCTATCTAGTTAGCCTCATTTTCTAGGAAACCACCGTCTACTCTCATATGCAAGCCTGTGTACTATTTCTGAAGTCCTATGGGTATTTTGAAAAGAAGAATAACACATTCTGAAATTTGAGAGTCAAACAGAAAGATATCAGAGAAACTAAGTGACCTAAAGTTAAAATCTGAAACCCCAAGGTCGTAGCATCATTGAAAATAACAAAACTTAATACACTGATATGATGAGACTATCACTAGCGCAATTTTATACTAAAGGAAGACATGGCAGGTCATACAAGAACCATAAAATGAAAACAGTGGATGGATAAAATGGATCTCACATTGCTATGGCTAGACCTGGTTGATCCATCGACCACGAACAACTTCTTGAGAGGAAACGTAAGAGAAGAAGCAAGTTTCTCAATTGACTCTCTGAGCTCACCCTCTGGAAGCT